>NW_011889062.1:2080823-2108877 GCF_000151845.1 Pteropus vampyrus | reverse complement strand
CTCATTCTACCCCATATCACTTGCATTAATAATTTATATTGGGATAGAAGACCTCATGGGATAAGATGAAAGACTCAGACCTGACAACCAATGAGGTTCAAGGGTATACTCACATTTCAAATGGACTGCTATAACTCTAATGGAGGCCTTTTTAGTAAAGAAAATAAGACTCCTGAGAGAGATTTCATGATAAAAGAATAAGACTGAAAAAGTGAGCCAGACAAAGTGGGCTTAAGGGAGGTATGGAGTATTGATTCTAGTACAGCTAGGTGGCTGATACCAGAACTCATCCCAGCCCAGCCACATAAGGGATGAGGAGAGGGAGGCAGGGGTGGAAGCAACACTTGGCAGAATGTAGCTATATGCATGTACAAGTTGAAAGAACTGAATTGAGCTCAAACAACTTTGCTGATACATTCTAAGGGAATGTAAAAGAGAACAATCATAAGATTTCTCAATATATCATCTTTGCCCAGGCGAATGAGTGGAGAACTTCATTACAATGGTATAATAAGGTAGCTTGATTAAGTAGCAATTTTTCATGTCAGATGGACCCAGTGATTGTAAGTTCCCCAGCAAGACTGGTAGCAATGTTGGTGGTGTCATGGGCTCACCACCTTCAACCATTATTGTGATAGTAGTGCTTGAGGAAGAGGTGGTGACAACAGCAATGGTGCTAAAGTTTAAAGTATTCAGTTGCCTAAAAGCAGCAGCAAGACCAGATAGCTGAATATGAGTGGCATATCTGTGGGACTAACAGAGCCTGGACCACAAAGCAATGATTTTACTAGTTGCGACAGTGAGTGAAAAGTTATTGATAGCTGCTATAAATCACTACAGTTCTATGGCCAAATTAAAGGGCTCACTCTCACTCCCACCTCTGCTCACATCAGTTAAGTATAATGCAGAAAAGGTTTCTCCTTCTCACTTCAAAAAGCAATAAGAAAGATTTCTGGTCTCCCAGTTATGACAATGGCAGCAGTAGAATTAGGAGAATTCCAGCCTTGAATGGCTCCTTAGTGTAGCAGTGGTGCCTGGGCTGCCTAATTCTTACTGGAAAGCAATCACATTCAGTGGCCATCGAGACAGATTCATAGACATATGTCAGTACTGTTGGAGATTCTCAGAAACATTGGTGTAGTAGAGCTCCAGAGAATACCCCCACTTCTTTCAGCAGGTGGGCGTTTGGGGCTTTGTTATTTAAATGTGAACATTAATATCAATTCGTCTTGATTCACTGTCTAGAGAAAGCTCAATACTTGAGCTACACAATTTAATATATAATTAGATAACTTAATAAATTATGTAAATCTTGACCGAGGCCTGTTTTGTACGAGGCATTATGGTAGGCACCATTCAGGATCAGTCAGTTACTATATGATCTCTGTTTGGAAAAAAAAAATGCTTATAATTTTATAGAAGTGGCTAGATGAGTGCAGAATGTCCATACTATAATGTCAAATACAAAAAAAAGGAAATCATTGTATGTTTTCTGCATACCATGTGCAGGCATTTAGATAGATAGATACTTAGAATTTAGTTTCAACAAGGCATGCATTGTGAGAAGTGCAAAGTCCCAAGGAAGAAGCAATTCAATCTTTCTATATGATTCAGTAATACTTTCAGGAGGAGGTGGGATCTGAATCAGCACTTGAATGGTAGATAGTATTTTGCAGGCACAGATGAAGAAATAAGAGTTTTTCAGGGAGAGACTCATGAAGGCATGAAAAGTGTAGGCATTTTGAAGGTTGGATGGATTACTAGGTATATGTAGGGAATTGTTTAAGGCAAAGCTAGAAAGGGAGGTTGAGGGACATGGTGAGGATTTCGTTGACAGTTAAAGGCAATAAAAAGCCAGTGAGTGTTTTTGAGCAGAGAAATAATAGGATTATCAGCCTCTGCATTATTTCCTAGTTTCACAAAACTGGACCTACTTAACTTCTTCCTTCAAAATGCAACCTTGCCCAAGTTCTCCTACCAGACGAAAAAAAAAAAAAAAAGCAGGGAATATTTCAACAGACTCAGCATCTTTACCTCTAAATCCAGTGGAGATTAGCACTGGCCACCCTTCATGACCTCTGGAGTTACCCTGTCGTTCCCATTTTGTTTCTAATGTATCAGATCACGAACCTGATTGCTCCTCTTGGAAACTCTTGTACTATCTATGCCTGAATCCTGAGGGAGCCTGCCATGACCTTGGGACACCATGGATGCTGTGAATACCCAGTAACTGGTATTCAGTCTTGCTTTTGGTGACCAGCCTCATACCAGTTCCCATTTTTCTTCCTCTTTTTTTCCTCCATATTATTTGTTCAACAATTATTCATCTTTGGGTCAGATTCATAAAATATAAAAATGATTTAAAAAAATCCTAATTTGGCAGCAGTATAGAAGATGGTTTGCTATAAAGATAAACAATTGGGAAAGCAATACAGAAATCCAAACAGAAGGTAATAAGGACTTGAATTGCGGCAGCATTCAGGGGAATTAGAAAACGGATAGGAATAACTAGTAATGAGAATGGCACATAGAAAGCACTTACTATTGCTAAATTAATTTAAAAAGAGAGAGATTTGTGGAAGAAGGGTGATTCAGAACTTCATAACAAGGTGCAGGGGATGGCGGATGAGAAATCAGAAGTGACTTGAAGTTCTGCACTTGGGTGACTAGGAAAGGAGTGACGTGAGCAACTGGAACACAGCTCTACCCAATCAGTTACCTAGCTCAGAAAAAAATGAATTTGAGAGCCATGAATGAGGCTTGCATTGAACTACTCTCTGCTGTAATAAAGTGAGAAACTAGAGAGTTTAGAATGGGATATGTTGAGCTGAATGATAAAATTGTTTTTTTTGTTGCTGTTGTTGTTGTTTTTTTAAGACTGAAGGAATATGTTTGAGGAAGATAGGCAGCATATATGTTGTTTGGGAATCTCAGATCTTAGTGTGATAGTTAAAGTCATTATGGTAGAAGAAGAGGAGGTATATAGAAAAAAAGGGCAAATTCATGCTTTTAGTCATGTATGTGATAGAAAAAGCTATCTGACTGGTTGGGATCAATGGCATTGACAAAGATGATAAGAGGAAAACGAGGAAGGGAAAATTCTAAACAAATGTTTAATCTAAGTAAAATTAGTGTATTTGCGAAGCAACTGCAGTTTCATTGTAAGTTCCTTACACATCTCCTCCCTCCTCCATCAGAATAACACATCTAAGTCTTTCTTATATAGAACCTCTGCAGCCATCCTTGGCTGGCTTCTCAAGTCCCCAGAAATTCTATGATTATGTCAGACAACACAAAATTGCCATTTTAGTAGGCCAAAATGGTTGAACATTTGAAATTTTATATGATTCAACCTAATATGACAGTGGGTTTCCAATGCAGGTATGCACAGCAGACTCTTTAGGCAAGTAAACATTCTTGGTTCTCCAACCCCAACCAGTTCTTCTACCTTGTCTAATGGGCTGGAATCCCTGTAAATTCTAAAATTTATCTTCCCTGAGAGAAGAAAGCACTGCCTTAGCTTAAGTAGGTTTCTATCTGGTTCCATTCATTGCTGTCTTTCTGTGTGTCATGACCCCATGCTTCTTGTCTTGAGCACTCAGGTGGTCATGGTCCCAATGGTGTGTGTGGAGAATGGTGGGAGTTCACACAGGATAAGTCTAACGGAGAACCAGCACATTCATGGACCTGGACAAGCATCACTCCAGCTGGGCCACCTCTGAGTAAGTTGTTTAGAAGTAAAGAGAAATGATAGACAGGACACAAGCTTGATACCTGTCGCATGAGACAGCTGGGTAATCTGCTGGATTGATGTAGTGCCCGGACAGCTTCTGGATGCAATGCTCCCTACAGGTCACACTTGTGAAATGGACAACAACTGAGGCTGCCTATTTTCCTAGATAAACCACAGCGCTCTCTCTCTCTCTCTCTCTCTCTCCCTCCTGTCCTTTCCTGAACTAGATGAATCTCATTTTAGGTTGACAGGGAAGCTCCTTTCCTCTATGCTTTTGTTCAGCATATTTAGTAAATACCCAGATCCCTTCTCTTTTGCCTTTTCCATGATACATCACCATTCCTCAGGTTCTTTTGCAACAAATCTTGTTGAATCTTCATAACCAAAGTTAATCAGCCAAAAATAGATTTCCTTCTCCTTGAAGGCAAGGATCACTTAATCCTAAAATTAAACTTCTGAAACAAAGGAAGAAAAGTAAAGTTTAATTTCCATATCAAAACAACCTTCAGCATTCATAAGCTGCCACAATAGGTTGTCCTGAAAAATGGTTAATAGTGATAAGTTGTTTTATACTCTGTATAAGAGGGTGTGTTTTGAGACATACACAAGAGCTACATAGCTAGAAAAGTTTCTGTAAAGGCTTACTAAACTGAGTAAGGGACACAAGGAAAATGAAACCTTACTTGGGGTAAACTGTGTTTATCACGTAAAGTTTGGAAAGATTCTGATCTGCTTATTGAAGAGCTTTGTCATTCTCCTTGCTTCTTTTGTCTGATTGGCCACCAAATGATATCTTCTGGAATAAATGGAAATTTTCAAAATTATAGTACTTAAAAAAAATTGCTGGGTACTTTCACAGCAAAACCGCCAAAACATGAAGCCATTGTGTAAGCACTGATTCTCTGAGGAAATGTATGGGCCTGGGGATTTGGGCTTTAAGGGCTGAGAGGCAAATTGTTTCCATCCATTGCCCTAAATTTAAACACGCCTACCATGTGTTTTCTTTGAGGAGAGAAAGTGTGGCATTTTATTTCTAGCCAGTTATCTGAAAGAAAAGGCAGGATTTCTATGGAGGGAGATAATGTCTGTGCACTATGAAGAATAATGATTTAAGCAGTTTAGCTACTACTCTGCTTCTTGTCTGCAGGCAAGGGAAAGTAGATAGCTGAAGTTTTGCTGGAAAGAAAGGTGGTCCCTTTCTTTCTATCTCTTGCTATCCCCCCTGTGACTCACTCGTTCCTCTAAAACACACACATATGTGTGTCACCAGGACACTTGTGTGGTTCTTTCAGCCAAGGAGTAGATTTTAGTGCTTTTTGTGGGAAGTCAGATAAGTAGTGTTCATTATTATTAGCAAAAGCAGTTGATTCTAACCCACTGAGAACAATCCTGAGGGTAACTGGCTGACATTGGTGTGCACTGTGCTTTTCCTTTCACCTCGTTGTGACTATTGGTGTGGTCGCACCCTGAGGCCTTCCCAAATATTTTCTGTGTGACCGAAAGTTAGTCCTTTTTATTGATAATATTTCTGGTTTTCTTTTGGTCCTTAAATAGTTCACTTTTTAGGAGGCAGGAAGGGGAACAGGGAGTTGGAGATGCTGAGGCTTTTAGTCAGGCGATTAGAATTGGAGAAGGGATTTTACCACATCTGGAACTTGAAATTTTCCACCAAGTTTAGTGCAGTTACTAAGACACCAGTCAAGTTTCATAGCTGAAACAGGCCATAGAAATCGAATAAACTGTACTGAGGTCATGAAGGGGACAGATTTCTAAAATAGATTTTTTTGGAGGGGGAAAGACCCATGACCAATCGACTCTCTATCTCTCAAGAAGAACATTTGTTTTTCAAAGCAAGAAGGTGTGTCTCCCAACCCATTTCCATATCCTCGTAGATGGCTGAATTCCAAATACCCTGTCATTATCTTTGAGTTTATAAATGAATCGTTCTGAAGATCAACTAAATAATCCTTTTTTCTTTTTTGGAAACTAAAGAAACTAGCAAATTGTAGAATCTTTAGCTATAAAAGGTAGCCTCTGCCAAATTAAATGAAGCTGCATAATGGGGGAATGACCCCGTATGAGGGGAGATATATTAGATCCATTCAGCTTGTGCCATCGCCATCAAGCAATAGCAATCTGGCAACATTTCAGATGACGCTCTACTTTGGCACACGTCCCTCTGGAACCTCTAGATGTGCTCTTTTCTCTATATGGAGTTTAGTAATAATTATTTTCAGAGCTATATTTTAATGTTAAAATGGAACAGGCATTTTAGGTTGTCCATGTACACCTAAGAATTGCTGGCTTCTCTCTTGTCCTACAATTTTCTCTTTCAAACAGAATGGTGTTTGTGTGTGTGTCTGAGGCCACACATGTGTGTATACATGTGTTGGAGATGGGAGAGGCACTAACCGGGAAGGTAGACTCTTTCTTTGTTTCCAAGGTGTTGATAGTGACTGGTTATTCATCCCTAAATAGTGTAGTTCATGAGGAACATTTCTGAAAAAAAAAAAAAAAAGTCCTAGAAGGTGCCATAGAAAATTTCTAGTCCCCATAAAATTGAGCAAACCAAAGAAGCCAAGAAGTCAGGAGCCTTGCCTAGTATTTTGCCTCTTTTTCATAGCAGAGCCACTACAAGAACAGCAGTCTGTTTCTCCTAGAACAATGATTTCTTTTTTAAACTAGTGTAGCCCGCCTAGATGAAGGTAAGGGAAATGAGAGCTGGCTCCACTACTGTGAATGAAATAATCTCAGGCAAAACACCTAACTTCTCTGAGCTTGCATTTCCACATGTAAAATGGGAATCATAATGACAGTCTTAGTGATCTCTTGGCATTGTTGTGACAATCACATGACATGATGTAAGTGAAAGCGTCTTTGAAGCATTTAAAATGCAGTATGGATATTAGAATCCCTTGCTTCAATTAAACCTTTCTGTAGTCTATATTTGGGGGGTAGGGTGGTGACTGTGTTTGAACTATTGAAACAGAATCTTTGACAGCATGTATAAGAAGTACCAATGTTTAATATTTGTCCCAGTTAATATTCCAGGGTATGTGTGCATGTGTGTATGTAGGGGTAAAAGTCTCGGTGTATCCTTGCTATAATATAAAGATTGGCATTTAGAGTGGGATGTGTCACTGAGATGAAAAACTTACTTTAAAATATAGAATGAGGGGAACACAGGTCTCCATTCTTTCTTGGCTAGATTGAGTGTTCTCTGGCCTGTGGGTTTCCTTGAAGCCATGTCTCTTAATGGTTATCACCACAGCAGAAGCCAGCTGTGAGAGCAGACATCAGCTTGTTCCAGATGTGGAATATTACATGGAAGCACCAGAGGGCAAGTTTTAAGAGCTAGGGAAAGGGATGCAGTAGAAAGATTTAAAAATCTTTTAATCTACTCGATTTCATCTCCAGCATTCTGAAATGTGGGGTTCTCTACCTGCATGTAGAGTCAAAATTCTGAAATAGATTCGAATTTCCAACTCTAAGACAATACGGTGATACCCAATATAAGCAAATTCTCAACCAGAGTTTGCAATGACAAAAAGAGCAAAGAAAAAAAGGAGGAAGAGAGGGCATTTTTCAATCAAATAGCTTTATACCTTGTGCAACAATTATCGTATATGAAAATCTTGGGATATACGGTATTCGTTTACATTGAAACAAGCAGCAGGGCATTTCATCTATGAGATGCTTCAATGATGAATTATAAACAGGACAGGAATGGAAAGGCCAGCGGAAATCTTTTGTGGCAATCGGATAATATAAAAATATTTCTAGACATCCATTCTCTTGGAAACTCTCAAATTTGGAAGATTATTTATTTGGGGGAGATGAAAACTATTAGATATAAATAGAGTCAGGAAAACAGAATTACAATGTTTTCTCTTCTAAATGTAAACTATGGTATCTGAACATGAGTAGAAAACAGAAAAGACAGTATGCAGAAAGCAGGCATTCATCCTCCTCTCGTGGTACATTCTCTACATGAAAGCACCAGCTACATGCCATAAGATCTAATTACCAAGAATTGCCTTTCCTGCCCCACAGCAATCATTTTGATGACAGGCTTCTCTGCACTGTAAAACAAAATGGGGAACCTGTGCTGTATAAACTGCCTCAGCGCTTCCTTCCCTTCCTCCGCTATCAGCCTCCCCATCTCATTTATTTTCCACACATTAATGGTAGCAGTCACCTTGAGCCGGTGATGCAGAGTAATTTTCACAGAAACCTTGATCAGAAACCATAAATCAGCCTGATGTGCTTTTATGGTCTAATAACATTCCAGTTGCTCCTACAGGTCTGTATGTAAAACTGCATTGCAGTGAGTCCTTTGGATTTTTTTTTCCCTTTTAGCGCAGTGCGCACGCTTGTGCTCTCAAGCTGTCTCCCCTACCCCTGCCCCTTCTCCTCTCCCTCTCTGTCTTTCTAGGTATAGCATTTATAGACAGACCTGTATGCGTGTGCACTTCAGTCACATGGATACCCTTCATTTCTAACAAAGTCACATTATATGGCAATATGTATACATCTTCATGGTGGCAAGGGAGGCAGATTCTTTCAAGGGAATAAAATGATGCATTTATTATATTCTCGGTGGTATCTTAACAAATGAACTGTCTCTGACCAAACAATAAAATGACATAACTTTTATGACGTTTTAGGACCATTGGGTCTCTTAAATGATTCAACTAGTTTTCTTTGTAACAACAACTGAATGCTGCACTCATGTAGACTCTTGTTCTTTTCCTCAGGGATGCACTGTGGCTTGGTCGACTTGTGGCTGAGTTGTTTCTGGCTTTGTACCATAACCCATGGTCTGCAGTGCCACTTACCATTTAATGGCCTTGTGCTCCCACTACTTCCTAGCAGGTTGAAATGACAGAGTAGATGGAGTTAGTGGAGTAGCAGGAAGTAGGTTTAAGGTAAGGGCAGGAATGAGGCCTGGGTGTGTGTGCCAGGGAAGCAATGAAAAAAGAGTTGGTTTGGCAGGTTACGGGGCTCTGTTGAGGGATGGAATACAGGGGCTGGCAGTAATGCTAGGGCTGGCAGTGAAACTCCAGTGTTGGATTGATGTGGGCTTAGAGGTATAATAGCACATGCATCTGAGTTAACCATATTGACCATCCACCCCAGCTTGTGCCAGTAATCTGAGTGGCTCTCTACACTTCAGCTCAAGAACTAACAACAGCAAAAGGAAACCAGCTCAGGCCTAATCTATACCTCCTTGGCCTACCTGTGAGCCTACTAGTTAGACATCTGCTGGGTATGTGCCCGTCTGGAGCGCACAGCAATTTCTGGTTAAGAATGAAGAACTTCTCACAGCCGTGTTTTCCACAGAATAGAAATATCTGCAAAAGCAGCCAGTGTCACTCCTGCATTTGCAAGAATGAATTAGTGAAAGAAATTAACAAAGACCATTTGACTCAATCTGGGAGAATATTTAGCTTTGCTTTGGAAGTGTGGAAAGCTGGCAACAATCTCTGATTTTTCACTGCTAATGCACTGAGTGATAATTACTCCCCAGTAGACCTACATAAATTTGAACATTCTTAACTGATGCTTCCTGAGCATACCAAGGAGAAAAAAAGTACCCTCAGGCATTAATCGAATTTGCCAAGATACTACTCCTTGCTCCGTTAAAAGGTACATCTCCAATTATTTATACATACATCTATTTTTATATGTCTACTAACATTGCTCATGCTCACATGCACACATTTGGCATAACAGCATGGCGAGCATTTGTAAGGATACTGCAAAATCAACGTAGGGGTAATTTGCAGAATGTGGATCTCATCTTCATCTGTAGGGCTTTTTATTTTTAACTGTGAATTATGATGTCTGATTCCCTCATGTCACATGTAGTGGTGCTCAGGTTAGGCAATGGCCACAGAATTTTTTGAAATTCATTTCATGTAGAATTAAAAAGTTGTTTTTTCTTTTTTTTCCACCACCAATATCTCAGGGAGCTGCAACTAGTCCTACACCCCGAATCTTCAGTAAAAATTCTGTTGAATTTTCAGAAATTGACAGGCAATTTCTCCTTCTGCAGTAGCTTGAGCTTTTTCAGGACTGCTGTAGCAAAGGCTAAATGTGAAAAGGAAATGGGGTTGAGCAAAAGTCTTTTCTCTCCACAGTGTCTACTGCCCTTCGATTCACAGACCAGCATTTGTTGTCTGTTTAGGAGCTATTTCTAAACCCTTCTAGCTGGAGGCAATGTACACCAGACCAGTAGGGTGGGAGCAATAAAGGAGAAATGCAGTAAAGAACAAATTCTTTTCAGATTAGCTGATTGGCAGTTGTGAATAATGCAGCTCTAGGACTGAAGCAAGAAAGAGCAGCTTCAACCTTGGCACTCATTATTTTGCTGTAAGCCTTTTTTGCCAGAAACATTTTTCTCTTTCAAGTCTTAAACTATGTTAACTCCTTATGATCCAGCCATTTGCCCAAAAGGGTGAACTGTATAGACCCTTTGTTGAAATCTCTAAGTTGTGGGTGTGAAATGATATAGCAAGAAACAATGGCATTCTCAAACACTCTTCTTACCTGCACTGAAATTATGACAGAAGAAACTTACCCTGTGGGTTAATTAAATATCATTCATTCTGCACCAGACCTGACAGGCATTTTGAAAAAGAGATTAAAGGAATTAGGCATATATGTGGCTTATATGTATTGCCACATGGAGAACTCAGACCATTAAAAGTCGGAAGAGAATATTTGAAATGGTCATTTAGGATTCTAAAAAACATCTTCATTCTTGGTGGTCATGAAGACATGGTCAACCAGTGTGATTTTTAAATTCTTAGATTTGAAAGTAAACTATCAGATCAATTACAGGCTGGATTTATTTCAAATTGCTGTAAAATAAACACAATGTAAATTAGCCTTTTTTCTTAATTATTCCTGTGATTTAACAATAATGTGTGTGTGTTCGAGGATGACATTTATTGAGGACCATGGAATTGGGATTTTTAAAATCATTTGTCTCCACATATTTCCATTGAATGTTTTATTAAAATATTTCTTTAGATATTTTAACCAAATTGTTTATTTTTATCATTCAGACCCAATAACTACATTATAATTTTAAAATATTGCCGTTTTTCTTATTACAAAATAAATAAATGTTTTAATAAAATACTAACTGGCTAAATAGATAATTTGTCTAAAAGAATATTTGACCTATCAGACTCAGATTGTTAAAAATAAGTAATTACCTAGTTTCAATGTTATCAGTGGCAGTATTTGGGAAAAGAATTGATATCTCCTTAGTGGCAAAATCTCTTCTATTGTTCCTTTTTTTGGCACCTAAAATTCTGAAACTGTATTAACAGGAATCCTATCTCAGTTATTTTCACAATCACCTCAACTTCATTTAGAGCCTGACTCATAATTGCTGGTCAATATACATGTCTTGAATAGTATATAAATAAATACTAGAGTATAGCTAATTAATAGGTGGGATAGGATAATATACTTTATGTTCTTAAAGTATGCCAGCTTTCTTAACTGTATGATAAAATCACACATTTCTGAATATCTTTACACAAACAGCAATTTGGGAAAAAATATTAAACTTTTCCCAAACCATTTGCATACAGTTTGATCAGGTGTCTGTCTGATATGGTTGTTGGGAGTTAAAAAGCTCTGCTTCTTGCACTAATGTGTAAGTATCAGAGAAGGCTATGTAATTATTATTTTTAGTTTATAGCTGAAGTCTAGGATATTTTATAATCCTCAATAGTCTGTCAATGAATAATTAGTGAGCACTTAGTATATAACCTCAATTTTCCTATTTATGAAGAATGCAAGAAACATGAGACAATAGACTCAAACTCTTTCCTTATAAAGAGACCCATCTGGGTCTTTGACCATGTCTGCTGGTGTCATGCAGGTGCTTCCATAGAAAATTTAGGCACGAATATTTGTTTCTTGGTAGGTTCAATGGTAGTTCAGTCTCTGAGACTCCAGCTTTGATAGAGTCCTATCAATCTTCCACTACAACCTTCTGGCCAAACTGACAATACAAGGCACTAAGCCCTTCCTCCACATTCCTTTCTAAATTTTTGTGGTAGTAGTTTTCTTTTTTTCCACATGTAATATTATTCTCCTATATTTTTTTGATGACATTCTACTCATCCTTGTGGGCCCATTTAAAATAATGTCTCCCTAAGAAAGCCATTCCTGTTTCCTCGCCAAATTTGTTCCATCCCTGAATTTGAGCTGTAAAAACTTTTCATGACACATTTATAGCTCACGTGCATGGGCCTGTGGTGTAGTCATGGTAGATATTTATTATTTTTGATGTTGATTGTCAATGTTGTCTTTTACCTATTTGTTTATAATTACATGGGGAAAGTGAAATAGCTCATGATATAGTTCTTATGGCTGTTGATGGACATGTTCAAATTTTGTGTGTTTACTGCTACCCTTAAAACCTAAATTTTTGCCTTTATTGGAGTTAGCTTACATTTATTTTATATTTCCCTTTAGCCCTTTCGGAAGATAGACAATGTTTTGCTCATCTCTGTTTTTTTTCTGGAGCATGTAGCACAGAGTCTTGTATGTTGTTGAGGTTCAATAAAGATTTGAGTTTAAATAAATTGAATATAGTAGATGTATAAGATATAAGGTGAGACAAAGAAGACATTAGTTATTCATTTTTAAATTATTTCTAAGCACTCACTATGGTGATTAGATGGTTAAAGCTATAGGAATACATAGAACATAGCCTCTTCTCTCCAAACACTTACTATCTGATAGAAGGCAGGCTGACAATTCCAATAATTTACAATTAAATGTAAAGGAGAGCAGATCAGCTACTGCACTATGATTTTGGATCCCTGGTGTCAATATTTTCATCAGTTGCCAATAACAATCTAGAGTAGTGTAATCTATGCCCTGTGAAGAGCTGACATGAAATTTAAAAACATTGTTAGCTTCTGAATGCTCTCAAAATCTATCTAAAAAAAAAATTCCCTTAATTTTTTTGATGACTATCTTCTCTTTATGTGTGGCATTTCATTTAACTTAATTTCCATAGCAGCCACAGCAAATTTAGTCCCTTGCCCAATGTCTTGCTCATAACGACACTTAATATATACTCGTTGAAAAATAAATAAATGAATGTGAAGATGAGACATGCCAGCCTATTAAAAAAAGTGATCAATACATTTTTCATCTAAGGACAGTTCAGGTTGTAGAATAAAGGAATTCAGTGTTCTTTATAACTCACCTAGCAGTCATTATTATCCCAGGCAAGTGGGCATGTGGCCATTTCTCAGGATGAATCAGACCACATTTTAATAGTTAGTTCCGGCAGTTCAAAGTGGAATGGATTTATTTCAAGAGGCTCAAGAAAACCTCATTTTGAAGGCTCTAATAAAAAGTAAGGATGATAAAGAACACTGTTTTTCATGATAAGGAAAATTCTGCCTTTCAAGAGAGACATCATAATTTCTTCTAATTATAAGAAAAATGTTGCTGCCTTGAGTGCTCTTATTCATGTGTACAGCCAAAGAGATTGTCTGCATAAAAGAATAATTAGGTTCTGTTCCTTCATACTTAAAAAAAAAAAAAAAAGGAAGAAAGAAAGAAAAAGAAAAAAAAGAAAGAAAAGGAAAAGAAAGAAAAGAATAAAAAAGAAATCAGCTATTTTCCTTCTCTTTTATACATTTTCCCCCTCATATTCTTTGACCTCTCCTCTGCTGAATCTTTTATGTGTCATGGAAGGAAGATTTAGAGGAGCTTTGATTTCTCCAGTTCCTTTGGTGGCTGGCAGTGTTTGTTGCACTGAATTTGGAGGTGTCTAAATTGGGAGTTCTGTTCATGTCAGGCTGTAAACTGATCAGATTTCATTTTATGTATGAAGATCATTTTTAGTCAATGGATTTAAACATTTTATTTTCTTGAAATACATTCTACATAAGGCACCATAGGCTTTTACTTAGGAAAGCTCTTAAACAGCGACATAGGACATTCTGGGAAGGTTCACTCCTTAGCTGTTTGAATAGTGAACCCATTTCCATTTGCCCCAGAACACTCGCCAGGGCACTTGCAGTTATAACTTGTAGATTACAGTCCTTAATTTGCCATGAAATATCTCACTTTTATTATTACTTTCTTATCACTCTAGTAGATCTATAGTCTTTGGAAATAAATGACATCATTCTGTTTACGGCATTCTGTTTTTAGTAGTTCGATCGCTGAAAAGGTCAAATCCTAGAAGATGTTATATTCCTACACATGATGTTAAATGAATGATGGTAGCAAATTGTATTTTTCTTTTTCTAAACAGCGTAAGAGTAGAGGGTTGGGTTATGGATAGACTGAGTTACTTACCAGTTCTGAGATGGTGACTACAGATAATATCTTGAGTTACTGCATTACAAAGGAAGGTGTATGAAGAAGATAGCTGAACATAATTAGAATTTTCCATTGACCTGGTTTGTGTGGTCCATAATTCTCAATTGTGTAGATAAGTGCTGAGAGGAGAAAGATGTGCTGCTGTAATGAAATTAATTCAACCCGAAATGTCAGCAAAGTATAAAGAGGGACTGCTCAAATTCATAGTGGATGATAATATTGTTTGAACCTTCTGAGAAATTAGATTTCAAAATGGAGTATGATCATTGGCCTTAAAATAGGAAGATCAATGATAAATATGGACAGGAAAGGAAGTATTAAGGATTAGATTTTTCTAAGAAAGTTTAGTGGCTTTTTGAAATACTAGACTGTAGCCACCGTTTACTGAGTGCTAATTCTGGTTTTAGGTATTTAAGAGCATTATCTCTACTCCATATAGCAGTCCTGGGAATTGCATAAACTAAGAAGTAAAGTGACTGACTGTCACATGGCCAGAAAGGGGGCATCAGACATCATTCCTAAGTTGTTTTACATTGCTCTATACCCCAATTTGGCACTGAAAGAAAACCAGGTTTGACTTTTTATCTAATAGAGAGTTTTGTTACTTGAGCTAGATCCTAACATTTTTATTTTGGGTTAATGGCTCTTTAAAATAATAATTATCTAAGATCAGCAGTAGATTGGGTCCCTACATCTAGTTCTGTCACGAAGACAGCCTGTATACGTTCTTGGAGAGGGATGACTTCCAGTCACTTGTCAAGGTGGGAGATCTTTCCTTTCATAGCTCCCTTTTTAAATCTTTTATTCCTCCTTTTCATTGATTTTTTTCCTTATTAATCTGTTATCTATAGAGTTTCAGGAGCTATTCCTATCTTATCAGAAGAGGGATATGAAATCACTTGGCATACAAAAAGCACCACACCCACTTAGGCAGGAAGATGATGGTCTCAGTATAGCCATGTTCTGTGCTTAGAGCAGCAGCATAGCAAGGTGATTGAGAGCAGAGACTTGAAAGCCAGGCCAGCCTAAACTGCCCAGTTACTACATGTATAACTTCCTACAAGTTGATCTCCTTGACTCTCAGTTTCCTCACCTGTAAAATGGGAATGATGATAAAAATAGTTCTTCCCTCATTAGCTTGTTGGGAGGATTAAATGAATTCATATATGTAAAGTGCTGAAAACAGTGATGGCACACAGTAAGTGAGATACAAATGTGGGCTGAGTATTTCAGGTACGTTCTCTTACTGAATCCTTACCATATCTCTATAAGAAATGTTATGTTATATTTACTTTATAGACTAGTAAATGAATCTCACAGAGATAACCTCATAGAAATGAACTGGTCCTTAGTCACTTAACTCGTAAGCATTCAAACTTAGGCACATCTGGCTAAGGTCCTAAGCCAGACTGGACTATGAACTCAAACTGTGAGATATGTGATTTTATTTTTTAAATTCTCAGCTGAGGAGAATTTTGCTTTTATATTTTTAAGATATTCAATTTTAATATATTGTTGAATTAATATGTCTCATATATGATATTATATATTATATATTTTATATCATGTCATATGATATTTTAAATATATATCTATGTATAATACGAATCTGCAGGCAAGAATCATGCCCCAGAGCTTCCAATTTTACCTAGTATCACAAAGCCCCTTGACCTATAATTCACATCTTTCATAGTGGGATGGTTAAATATATGCCCTCTGGTCCCAGACTGCCTGGATTTGAAATCTGGCTCTTCTACTTACTCTCTATGTGACATTGGGAGTCATTTAACTTTCCCATGCCTTGGTTTTTTTAATTTATAAAATTAAGAAAGTCTCCATAATGTTGTCATAGAATATGATCATTAAATGAATTTATGTATTTAAAGTGCTTAAACTTGGCACATACTAAATGATAGATAAGAGATGATGATGGTGATGATGATGATGATTCAATGATTTCAGATTAGGATAGTTTTAAGAGGCCTTGAGATAGACTATGCTAGGACTTCTGAAATAACAACATGAAAAAATTAAACAGACAATGTTCTATGACCAGAAAGATTATAAAAGAAGGAGAGAAACTTAATCCTAACAGAATTAGGATTAATAGCTTTTTCAATGACTCATTTATGGTTACCAATTGTCATGTTTTGTTTTAAGAGTCTTGAGTTTCCTCCCTTTACCAGAATTTAAAATATCAAACAATCGACTTGAGTCAATATATTTTCAGGGATTTTTTCTGGATTTTTATCAATATATAAGAGGAATTTCAGATTCTCTACAGCTACTAATCACAGAGGTGGTTATGAGCTGAGAGATGAGGGAGAGAAGGGACGCTAGAGTATCTAGGGGAAAGGTGTCTCTTATCTTCGGAGATGCCCTGTGATAAAGATTGTTCTCTGGGCTTATTACCTACCAACTCTAGATGTGTGAAACTGAATATACTTCCTGATCTTTTCTTCACCACTTCTTCTGACCAGTAGTATCGCTTTTTTTTCTTTTGTAATCCTCTAGCTTTTCAAATAGCATGACACCCTTCTTCTCTTGTACAAGTCAGAATATTATAATATAATCTTAAAATTTTCCTTCCCCCTCACCTGCCATGTCCAATCGGTGATAAAGTTTTCTCCTGTAATAAAGCTTGACTCTGCACAGCCTCTCCTTTCCCACTGTCATTACTTTAAATTAGGGCCTTATTACTTCTTACCTGGGCCATTGAAATAATACTCACTGCCTCCCACTGCCTTCCCTGCCACCCGTGTTGCTCTACTCCAAAGAATAGCCAGGGTGAATTTTATTCTCATCATTTGGAGCTAGTACTTATATTTCAATGGCACGACTTCTATATATGGCTATTCTCTACCTATTTTTCAGTCTCTGGACCTACTCTTGCTTCTCCCTCCCACCATTCTCCATCCACAAACAAATGTAAACAAATTATATTAAAATCCTATTGATTTCTCAAACGTGTCACTTCCTTTGTCTTTGTTTGTGCCACTCCTTCTGCCTGGAATATCCCCAAGAACCTCCACTTCCACTCATAAATGGTCACCTGGCTAACTTCTAATCAGCCTTCAATTCCCAACATGCCATCACCTCCTCTAAGATTTCCCTGATTTCCTCAGCCTTGACTGGGCACATATCTACTAAATCTACAAACTTTATCGATTGATATAGTAATTATTTATTGACTATCTTCATTCTAGGATGCAAACTTAAAGTTAATTATTAGATATTTCCTTCCTGTATTCCTAGTGTCAAGCACAGTGCCTTCACTGAGTAAGTGCTCAATAAAAAGTTTATGGACTAATCAAGACTCACAGCAATAAAAAAATTTAATCCTCTGAGCCTCTTCGCAAGTGAGACTTTTTGTAGGCAAGTCAAACAATTAAATAGCAATAAATTAATACTGTCTGGTTATAAGTTTGTAATGTCTGATAAGTCCACATACCAATATCAAAAAGAAAATTTGTTAATAATATTTCCTATGAGTAAAGCAGAGTGCTTAAGATAATATTTATATTTTAAAAGAACTCTCTAGTTTTCAAAGTGCCGTTATATGCATTATCTTTGAGGTTCATGACAACTGTGAAGTAAATAACACAAGTATCATTACCCTTATTTTACAAATGAGAAAACCAAAGCTCGAAAAGAGAACTGGCATAAGTAAAATCACTCATACAGAAGTAAAGTAATTGGAAACCCATTTTAGGACTCTAAAAATATAAACATTTAAGCATTGAGTACATGCAGATGTTATTTCCACTGTGTTATACTGCTCTCACATTACTTACACTCAAGCGGGGGAACATATAGAAAGAAGTAAAATGTATTAATTTATAGAGAAGTGCCAGGAACTTATGGGCATGTTCTTATTCAGTACTCAGAATAGCCTTGGTAAGTAGGAATTATTAATCCATTTATAGATATAGAAAATGAAGTTCAGAAAAGGTAAGTTGCTAAAGGTCACAAAGTTATTAAGTGGCAACATCAGATTCTGAACTGAGATTTGTCTAACTCCAAAATTCAAATAAGCTTAATACAAAAAGGAGGTGCCCAATGGACCAAGGAAACATGACGGCCTTGAGTTTAATCCGAAATGGTATTCATATCCGATGAGTCTAATCTGGTACATGGAAGGGACCAAACACCAGGAGATTTTGGAAAGAGCTTGGAAGTAGTTTCAGCCCGGGACAAAATGACTGGACTGTAGCAGGCAGGACTCCAGCCACTAGCTGGCGATAAAGGAAAAGTGCCCAGTCTCTAAAAACAGGGTTGTTAAATCAGGTCTTAAAAACTTTTTTTGAATATCAACAAAATGATCTTAGGATTTAGAGTAGGGCTATCATTTCAGCAGGGAACTGCAGTGGGAAGCAGGAACTAGGACAGAGATAAATCATACAGAGAGGGCACATAGGAAAGGAGAGTGGAAGAAGATGCAGCTCATTTTCCTGAGATGTGCTTATCTTTCTCTGCACATCCGTTCGGTTTTCTCCTATTTTTATTCTCAATCCTCAGGATTGCACTCACCATCTCTATGTTGATATACACCCAAATGTCCACAATTTCAACCTGAGATCCAGACTTGTGTAACCACTGCATGATGGACAGCTCCATTTGGATGTCTGCAAACACCTAACACTAAATATATATAAAGTTGAATTTAACATACACTGCTTTCATAAAACCCACTTTTCACGTAATCTTTGTTTCAGGAAAATGTTGCACCATTTACCCATTTGCCCAGTCAAGAAACTTGAGTGTTATCCTTTACTTCTACATCTCATTAACTTTTCCCTGCTCTTATCCAATCAATCTCTGAATCTTATAATTCTTTCTCCTTAATGGCTCCTGAAATTGTCCCATTCTTACTGCTATCCTCAAGCTCAGGCTTTTGAGGTATCTAGACTAGATGATTGCCTTCAGCCTTGTTTGGCTCCACACCATGCTCCACAGTGAACTCGGAGTTATTTCTAAAATGCCCATCTGGTCATGTCATTCCTGCGCTTTAACACCTTCCATTTATTCTCTGTTGCTCTAAGGATGAAGTCTGACCTCTTTAGTGTGAAGCAGAAGGACCTTCCTGATTTAGCCTCTGCCGACCTTATTAACCTTGCAGTGTACTTCCCTGCCACAGAGTTTATTCATACTCTCTAGGCTCCAGACAAACATTTTAAAGTCCCTGAAAGTCTTCCCTGACCCCTCCTCCAAAACTGGCTCTGGTATCCTTTGTAGTCCTATTGCATCCTTTGTCATATTTACCTCTGACAAAGCACTTACCATATTTTATCAAAATTAAGTTTTGATCTATCCACTGAACTGTAAACTCTTTAAAAGAAAGAACAGTAAGTATGTTTTACACTGTTGTTGCTCCAGAACTTCTCAAGGCAACTGGCATATAAAGGTGATCGACCAATATTAGTTGAATAAATGAAATGAGTTCCAGGGAGATCACACTAGCTTGAGATCATGGGCTAATTACAAACCCACTGTCGGTAGGAGGAAATGAGTCTGATGACAGAAGTGGTTTGCACTGGCTGAGGGACTGAATCTGTCACTAGATGTTCAGTACCAGCAGCTGGCCAAAGCTGCACAGGCGGGCACAGCAGATTTTAGACCAAAAGCTGATATCTCTGACCTAACTTTAGTCTTTTATTTTTTGTGTGCTTATCCCTGGAAAAGCTAATGCAGAGATTTACCCCTTCTTTGGGCCCTGGTCCATGCTAAATCTTACAAGCTTACTTGGACTGCCTTCCTTTGCTGTCTTATCCTTCATAAGCCCCGTTTGTAATGAATGATTTCATAGGCTGAAATAAAGGAACAGTTAGTGCTATCAGATAAAATTAAATAAGTTTACAGGTCTTTTAGGATTTATTTTATTTGGATATCTTTCATATTTCTCATTAGAATGACTGAAATAATGAATTTGGTAGGCTCACTTAAAAATAACAGATTCATATTTCTAGTTTATTAGTGGGCCACATATCCCAAAACTTGCTTTAGTATGCACAAAAGCATCACAGAAAAAATCCATCCATTGGCAGTGGGTGGATTCTGAGTTTCTTTTTTTGCCACATAATCCCCTGGCTGTTTCTTTGATCAGCAGTGCAAATCCTAATTAATGTTTCATCTGATAATTTGATTTCATGATAAAGATCTATTCTTAGTCAGGAGCTTTGCCTCCTTAAATTCCCGAGGTTAATGAAAATTACTAATCCAATGGATAAACAGGCAATGGGAAAGTCAAATCATAACTTTTATGTATTCAGAAATACTGTGATTGAAGGGTTTTTGGAAGCACTTACAACAAAGAAAGGTTGAGATGCAAATTTCACTGAGACGGAAGAGAAAACTTCCTAAGTGGGAAAGGAAATTATGTAAATGACATCGCTGTATTAAAAGTACAGTGTCTTCTAGTGCCCCAAATCTCACATGTGTTGAGGTAGTTCCCTTCCTAAGTGACAGGAGAGGATAAGAAGGTGAAATCAAGCCTCATAGAATAAGAACAGTGCAGTGGATTCTGAGAATAAAAACTAGATATTTGCTTCACATCTGCTTGTCATGTGGACCCTGAGTTTCCAGTCAGGCCCCTCAACTCTGAATCTGATCAATGCCCAGTTCATCAAGAAAAGGTCACATTCTTTCATCAAGAAACCAACAACAAGCGAACTTGGGAAGTAAACTGATGGATTTTTCTTTTCAGAATCCTATTAGTTCTGGGAAAATTCCAAAAGACTTTTACAACATTCCCCAAATGACCAGAGCTAATAGCAGAGTTCAACATATTAACATTCAGCAGAATGAATCCATATTTATTTCATGAAATTTAATTATATACCAGAAGAAAAAAAAGAACCAAGAGGGATATAATAGAGATAAAACCAATGTACTAAGAAAATAGGAAAGAGATAACAGTTTCATATATAGCTGAGAGACAGCAAGAAAGAGAATAAAACAGAAGCACATTTAAATATGTTTGTGACCACTTATTTTGAGCACCACTACGAAATGTTGGAAATCGCTTACCAAATTTAAGGCAAATCTGTTTTATTTTTTTTTTTTCATTTTGTTTTCTTAGAACATTGAAAAACATGTTTCCTTTATATCATCTAATTAAAACAAACTGTGAAGAAAAACACACGTACAACACATATGTACAAATGTTACCCTCAAAGTCCAGATAAAAAGTAAACTAAATCTCTTTGTACACTTTACCCAGAAGGTCACTGGTTCTAATTTTTCTAATTTTCTCTTATAAGAATGCACATAGATAATTCCAAATCATTTATGGGAAGACTTCTTCTTTTTCTTTTCTTTCTTTCTTTCTTTTTTTTTTTTTGAGCAGGGGAGCTAGGAATAGGATAAAAGTATAATTTCTATTTAGACATAGAAACATCAGTAATGATGACAGAGTCTTTACCTACTGCAAGCCCTCAGGTGTGTATTGTGAATGAAGTTTATGGCTTGAGGCTATGTTGAAGTGAATGCAAATCATCAGTCATTGAAAAATCTGATAATAATTGAATTTCTTGTCAATGTACAGATAAGAATCTCACTGCTTTCTTATTTAAAAACAGTGACTCTTTCCTAGAAGGTGAAGTATGAAGAATATTAGGAACATCTAACATGACCCAATAATGAAAAAGAATTTATTCTCCATTGTTATTATCATTCCGCAAACAAAAAATAGCCTTGACTATGACTTCAAATCTGAAAACAAGGTGTGTGTGTGGGGTGGGGCAGAGGGTAGAGGAGATGTTGCATACATAAATACTTTTTTGAGCCAAGCACTTAGGGTTCTATCTTTTGTGGAAAGAAAGCCACAGACAATTTTATTTTCATAACACATCCAGAAATTTAACTCACTCGCTTTTTAAAAAGTGGTTTTACTTGTCTTTTTTTCTCTTTCAGATACAGCCCAGGGCCCATCTAAACCTAAATGTCTTAAATTATGTACAGTGGACTCTAAACAGAGTATATCTAAATGCAAAGTGGTTTCAGAAATAGAACAATTGGGTCATATAATAGATACTTCATTTTAATCTAGAAGTAAACAACTCCTGCATAAATAATAGCACTGTGAGAATCATTACCCCTACCCCCCAATAAAAACAGCTTAAATTTTAGATGCAAGGATATTTGCAGATTGAAGAACTTCTATAAATTCAAAATCACCACTAAAATTACCTATGTATGGGTATCAGAAAAAGGTAAAATAGTAAATGTTTACTGAGATTCTATGGCAAAGCATGCTGCTAAGGTGGATAAGAAGGTACAGTACAATGTCAATGATATCAGTCCTTTAATGATACAAATATCTGTTCTAAGACAAACGTTATCTCTAGTTACTGTAATAATCATACAAACAAAAGGGAAAATATATTGAAGCAGTTCAGAACAAGCCTTCTCAAAATGTATCACTGTGACGTGTAGATTGTTTTAAGTTGAAGGCAATTGAAACCCAGCAGACTCAAGAAAAAATTTTACCTCTCCCTTAACTACCTAAAATAGTACAGATAGGGAGCTTAGCTCAAAAAGAGAATATTACTAGAGATAACTTTTATCTGAATGACCTATCTGTATGGCAGGACAAATCTCTAATTACCAAAACGTCTGTTCTTATTATCCTGTGAATTACCCTCCTACTCTTGGAAGCTCCAGGCCCTATTCAATTCCTTAGTTTGGGATGGCATATTAGCCTCAACTTCCTGACTTGCTCTTGGGTCTCATATTTTTATGGGGCTCCTGTACGTACAAAATTAACATTTTATTTTTCTCCTATTAATCTGTTTTATGTCATAATTATTAGACCAGCCAAAGAGCCTATAAGGGTAGGAGGAAAATTTTCCTCCCCAACAATATATATAGCAGATAGCACACTCATAAGATATATGGATGTGTAGATACATACATACATACATCCTACATAACTGAGAGGCAGTGTGGTATAGTGAGTAAGGGCACAGATTTGAGCCAAACTGCCTGCATTTGAATCACAGCTCTATAGCTCTATTGCTATGTGACTTTGGGCAAGTTATTTAACCTTTGAGTATCTCAGTTTCCTTATCTATAAATCATAAACAATAATAATGTCTATGACACAAGAGTGTTATGATACATAATGGAGTTAATCTAAGTCTTTGATTACACACACACACACACACACACACACACACACACACACACACACACACACACACACACGCGCCTCACTTTTGACCAATCAGCTTCCAGCATGACCCCTACTTCCTAACCCACAGAGTCCTGTGATTTTGTCCTATATTATGGGTAACCTACATATGATCGGGAGTTTTGGTTCCAAGCGATAGCTTCCTGTTCTCCTGGATGATTCCACTCATCAGTAAAACAGCCAATATTTCTCCATTATAGTTCTTGATGTTTAGCATTTGATTCTGCTAGTGCCGAGTGGACAAACTCTGTTCTATAACAATGTAGAATTCTAAATCTCAATATATGCTGTAAAGTTTCTGGAGAGCCAAAACACTCTAACGTATACCTCCAAACAAAGGTCTTACATTCCGAGAGAGGAGTAGAGATGCATTCTAAGTAATAAGAACATTAATAGAACTCCTTTTTTTGCAGAGGACAGAAACCCAATTTTTTAAGCAAAGAAGGAGAAATGTTTTAGGGATTAAGCAAGAAAGTATCACTTGCTACTAACTTGGCAGTGCCCATTATTTCACGCGAATAGCTAGCTATTCCTAGAAATTAGGTAGCAGGCAATCTTAGGTGTTTATTTTAATGACAAAACAGGAAGGTATAATTTTCAAAACAAGACCATGGCTATATCAAAGTGAGAGCTTTCAAACTGTATGGGATTAAGGAGTCATTAAAAATAATAACTAAAACTGCTATACTTGTCGTTGCTTAATTACTTTATACTTGTTGGGAGGGTACTTGACTTTAAGAAATTAAAATTATTTTTTCACATAAACTTCTCGCACTGGACAAGAAGACTTTATTCAAGACTACTGCACTGAAACAAAGGCGGGAGTTTTTAAATGCTATGGTGAATTAGGGAAAGTGCTGGAGAACATTGGTGGAGAGGCCAGTCAATGTGTTTGCTAACTGGCACTTATTGAAGTTAGGCTCCATCCTCCCTCAGAGACTGGGAGACAGGAGAGCTGTTTTGCTTGATGATTACATTTCAAAGGGATGGCTCCCAGGTCCTTGAGAAAGACTTTCCTAGATTATAAACCTGGCAAGAGACTGTACAACATTTACATTTCAAAGGGTCAGAAAAAAAGATTCATGCAAAAAAATCGCAAGTTTTTTAAAGTAAATGCTCTAAGAAAAGTGGGATCAGGGGCCTATAGTCAGGAAGAACTATCTGAAGTTTAGTCAAGCTGAGGGGAACATTAAGGCCGTCTTGGTCAACTTTAAATATGAAAAGTTAATAACGCCCTTTATTATAAATGAAGTGGAAAGAGCATGGCATTTGGAGTAGAAAAGATGAGGGGTTCAAATTCTGGATCTTTATCACACCAGTTGTCTGAATTCTTGTTCAGTTGTAGTAAAAACAAATAAGATAAATTGATAGATAATATATAGAGAGTGTTTAGCACAGATCCAGACATAGAGTAAGAATTAAATACATGTTAGGCCCTGCTGTTATTAAAGTGAGGCTGAAATTCAGATTCAGCAAAAGTTTCTGGTGTCTGGTGATAGAATGCATTGAAGATAACACAATTTACCTCTGAGGTATTTCTGCCAAAAGTGCATAATCTGAATCTAATCATCAGAAAACATCAAACGAACCCCAAGTGAGGGACATTTTTCAAAATAACTGACTTGTACTCTTAAAATTTATCCATGTCATTAAAGAAAGAATGGGGAATAGTTTCGGATTAAAGGAGACTAAAGAGACATGATATGAGCTGCAGTATATGAGCCGGGATTTTCTTTTGCAATAAAGCGACATTATTGTGACAACTGGCAAAATTTGAAATAAATCTGTAGATTAGCTAATAGTGTTTTTTTTTAATTTAAAATTTAAATTTTAAAATTTAAAATGAACCAATGTTAATTTTCTGATTTGGATCAATTTTATGGTAATTATATAAGAAAATGAGCTTCTTAGGAAATATATACTGAGTATTTAGAGGTAAAAAGGCATCGTGTCTGTAATATACTCTCAAAGGATTCAGAAAAAAAAATAATATGTATATGCAGAGAGAGAAAGGAAAAGAAATGTGGTAAAATGTTAACATTTGAGGACTATAGATGAAGAATATACAATAATTCTTTATACTATTTGTGGTAGCAGAAATGTGTCCCCTACTCCCAAAAGATTGTCCATGTCCTAAACCTAACCTGTAAATATGTTAACTAATGTGGCAAAAGGGACTTTGCAGGGTCTTGAGAAGGAGAAGATTATCCTGGATTATCCAAGTAGTCTTACTATAATTACAGACATCCTTAAAAGTGAAAGAAGGAGTCAGGAGAATTGGTGGTAAAAAGAGATTTAAAGATGCTATACTGCTGGCTTTGAGGATGTAAGTAGGAGCTATGAGCCAATTAATGCAGGTGGCTTCCAGGAGATAGAAAAGGCAGGATTCTCCTTTAGAGTCTCCGGAAGTAACGCAGCCTGCCTGTACCTTGACTTTAGCCTAGTGAGCCTAAATTTGTGGTTATTTGTTACAACAGCAGTAGAAAACTAATACATTATTCTTGCAACTTTTCTGTAAGTCTGGAATTATTTCAAATTAAGTTTTAAAAAAGGGTTCTGGTAGATATTTCTTAAGAGAGTAATCTTTTAGCTGTTTTGGCCTAAATGTTCAGAGGTAGGATTTTAGTTAAAATCATAGAATAGTTATAAAAACTAAAAGCAACCGTACCAGAATCTCAGTCAGCTACTCAGTAAGTCTACATCGACATGTAGCACTGAGCATGTTTTATTACTATTTTTAACTTATTTTAATTAAAAGCCAGCAGGCCAGCGAATATTAACATTCTAATTAGCATATCAGAGATATTTATAATTATCTCCTTACACATTTTCTGTTTCTTTCAAACAGAAATCAATTGGGATGAAGTTCCATTGTATTACTACCAAGTTCCTACTCCCTCTTCCAACCAAAATAACTACTTTTTTGGACAATCATTTAAAACTTTTTCAGCACCAATTAAAACAAAGAGTAATTTCTTACTCTCTATCTTCAACCAAACAGGAGAGATGAGATGGTCAAAACTACACATCTGAATACTAAAAAGATAAACAGACACAAGAATAAAATTATTGTTCCAAAATGTTAAAATTATGTGATGATTCAAAAGTTGAGGGTAAATTGTTGGTAAACAACTGGGCAGAGCTTCTTTAACACGTTAGCCTTAACCTGTGACTTGAAATAGATGAAAAGTGTGCTTTAGCATCTCATAATATGGTAAATTGGTGAAATTTGTATAGGCCTGGAAAAAGCCTGAGAGCTGGCTAAAAGAATTAAGCTAAGAAGGCAAGGTTAGCTGATTCCAGGGTTTTATAGGCATATATCCAAAGATGAAAGCAAATATGGAGTGATATTAACGTCAAAAAAGACTTAGAAGTTAGGATTGATTCTGAAGTCAGTGGGAATTTAAATCCTAGAGATTATTTCAGCTCCTGAAATTATACTAAAGTATCGATTGCACTGGGTTATTTCATTTGTAGTAAGCCTAAATGGTTTGTCATTTTGCTGTTACTTCCCAGAGCAACAGCTAATTACCTATTAATTACAGGGGACGGAAATAAAAGCATTTCCCAAATCAGTTTGTGCAGAGTAGCAGACAAGAGAAACAGGCTACTTCTTCTTCAATGTGCACTTAAACCCTGTGGTGTTGAAACCTGGACAGGCTCTCAATGATGTGAGAGACCTCTGAAAATAACCTTGGCCCTGAAGACCAAATGTGAGAGGGAATATTTCAGCTTTCCATGGGGATGTTTGAATCTTTGTTGGTTTAGGCTAGACCCTTGATATTATTTAACATGGTTTATTGTACATAATTAGATTCTAATTTCTGGAGAGAGAGACATTTATTTTCAGTACTGAATTGGTAATTCGAGTGAGGGTAGTTTTAAATCCAGCATGAGCGTTATTCATGCTGTATACTAACATACTTCAGAGGTAATTGTTTCTACTGCTTTTTAGGACACAGCTTGATGAATAAAATAAATTTGGAAAAGGAGACACACAAAATGCAGAAATATAGACCATTAAAAAGCTTATAAACCCACAACAAATACTTTAATTACATTGGATGAATGTAAATCATGAATGCTGAGCAGCTGGATGCTATGAAAATGTAAATGCAAACTAATCAGTGGAAGTAGAATAAAGCTGGAAACAGTATAAATCAAAATATCCATTGGCGAAAGCAGAGGGGTTGCCATCAGGCATTTTTATATAACCACATACTGGACATTCCAGCACGTATAGACACATGCATATAAGATAATAGCAAGATTTTGGATCAGGCATCAACCTTAAAATGGCTCTGTGGATTCTTACTTCCATAATGAGCTTACTCAAATGTGTGCCTGATTTAATTTTTATGAAGCCACTAAGCCACCCTAGCTATTTTAACGATTTGGCTGGACCTGAAATTTAAAAATTGAGTTTTCCTGGTGCTACTCTTAACAGTGTGAAGTGAACAAAGAAAGGAAGTAGGAAGGTTTCAGAATATTCTTTATCTCATTAGCACACCTACAGTAGATGCTAGTCATAAGGGCAGTCTAAATAAATACGAAGGTTATCAAAATTCTTGGTTAGTCTCTACCGTGTGATTTTAACCCTCAAAACAACTTTCAGTTCTTCAAAATCCAAATGAGACCTTTCCTATGAGCTTCTCACTCCAAAACTTTGCCTTTCCTCAGCTTTTTAAATTTAAACCTTCACCTTTCCATCAGCACGAAAATCCATTTCTTCTACCACAGACCTTTCCTCCAAGCAG
>NW_011889062.1:2017628-2080283 GCF_000151845.1 Pteropus vampyrus | reverse complement strand
TGGCTTAATTTCTAGCTATCACAACTCATGTCACTAAGTCCATTTCTGGACTAGCAGATACCTGCTACCTTCCAGAGTTGTTCCCATTAGTACATCAAAGTTTTTATTAATGAGCAGGTCACTGCCTAATAACTCTCTAAATGCTATGCTTCTCTTAAATTTCATTGGACTGAGAAGCTTAGTGCTAAAGTTATTCTGGGGTCTTGCCCTTGATATTTTGAACCTAAGTGTCCATTTAACATTGGAATATGCAATAATGTGGACCACATATTTCTAGAAGGCAAACCCTGGGCCCTGTCTGGGCATGCAAACTCAGGAAGATAGGAAGTGGCTGTATGTATCTGCACAGAGGGTAAAAGAGGAGGCAGTCTTACTGGCCTTTAAAGTGGGGGACCATAAATGCTGATGAAATGTGGTTCAGAGAATACCCTGGACTCTGACCAGTCAGACTGGTCACTCGTCCAATGAGATGGAGCCTGTGAGCGCTGGACGTATTAGCAGAAGTTTTCTCCTCTATAAACAAAGATGGAAAAGTGGAGGAAAAAAGGAGTCTTCTGATTTTCTATGGTGGAAAGCCAGGACATCTATTTTGAAACGTAATGAAACATGTGGCACACTTGAACATGTAATATGTATTTCTATCAAAGAACACGGAAGAGTTGATAAAGCAGAGAAAAGAATCTTTTGAGCCTAAGATATGAGACTTTAAAGTCATAATAAATTAGGCTTAGAAGATACCCTAATATAATCTGTTTTATTGATAAGGGATATTTCAGTCTGATCCATTCAGCTCTAGGGATTCCAAGAAACTCAGTTCTGGGGCCACTGTGGAAAGGACCGCAGGGAAGGGGCAGATGGGAATCTAGACCCTTAACCCTCTCTTTCAGTTAGAGTTTTCCAAACTTTAACTTTATTAAGATCTATTCTAAACATTGAGGCATCTTTTAAAAGGAATTCGGAGCACCTTCATTGAAGAATGACCAGCTTAACTACCGAGAAAATTAGAGAATGAATCTCTATATAAGGAGCTGTAGACCTTGAGGGACTTTGCAGTGCATGCCAAACATTGTTCTATAGTAAAATATTGCAATGCTACTTGCTTCAGTAAGGTGAGCACCACTAGTCCAGTTAAGTCAGGAAACAATAAAGAGGCAAGAGAGAAGGTCTCCTGAGTTTCCAGATCCCCATTACTTTCTGATTGAGGGATTAAGGGGAACTTTTACCTAAATTAAATCACAGGAGGGTTGATTTATAGCTCTGTTAATTAAAAGAAACTTTAGCTAACAAAACTCCCTCCATCTAGAAAGACTTTCTTCCTTTGGTTTACAGGAACTATACCACTTTGACTTTTTCCCTCCTTGCTACATTACGATGAGCCATGGCTCAGCTTTCAGACATTAGTTTTCTAAGTGGTGCTTGTGGGCCATCATCTATACCAGGGGTCAACAAACTTTATCTGTAAAAGGCCAGATAGTCAGTATTTTAGTTTTTGCAGGCCACATGGTCTCTATAGCAACTATTCAGTTCTACAGTAGTGGTGAGAAAGCAGCCATACACAATATGTAAGAGAATAGGCATGGCAGGATTTGGCCCATGGCCTGTAGTTTGCTGACCTCTGAGGTATATAAGAAGGCTGTTTCATTCATTAAACTTTTCCATTTTGTGCTCCGGTAGTTACACAGCTGGTACCATATTTTATAGAGGGACATGCCTCATAAATCTACAAATTTCTGACTGGCTTACCATTAGCAAACCTGGACATGCTAGGTAACATGCTGCTTACAGCATATCATAGATAAGGGTTTTCTATTAGTAAATACCACCAAGTTGACTTGTCGATATTCCAATTTCAAAATTTTCTTTGTTCTACTCTTGGCATCACCTATCTTCTTGGCTCCAGTCAGAGTTCCAAGCAAACAAATGGTAAGATGGAGAGTTACACACAGGAAGTTTATTTGGGAATACTTTTGGCAACAACATCTGTGAGGGAGTGGAGGAATCAGGATTGGGAGAAGGTGAACTACAATAGAATTGTAATGAATCTTCAGCTCATCCCATGGGGGAACTAGGGTACTGAGATGGCTATTCATAGTTGTCCAACTTGTGGAAAGAGGGCTGGGCTTTTTACCCTTGCACCAACCAGTAGTCAGTAGATATGGGTTGCCCCTGGAAAGCGAGTGTAACCTTAATAATGCAGATCCCCTTGACTAAGGAAAATTCCTGGTCAGAGGGGATTCGGCTGTGAGCCATCAGCAGTCAACATCCTAGAAGGTGGAAGGAATGAGTTCCTTCCTGAATGTGAATATGAGCTGTGAACCAAAACATCCAATTAAGACACTGATAGTAGAAAAGAAAAAGAAGGGGTATATTTGAGATTTATTTAGGAAGGGCTTAGACACTAAATTTGAGGAATCAGGGAAAAGAAAGAGTATGGAGTTGCACTAGATATTTAATGTGGGTGACAAGTAGAAGAGAAATGCCATTCAGGAAGAAGAAAACACAGTAGGATTAGTAGATTTGGGGGGCGGAAAGGCAATAGTTACACTTTGGCCATTCTTAGTTATCTGTGACACATTTGATAAAGTTTACAAGATATTTGTAAAGAGGAATCTAACAATTATGAAAGATTATAACTGGGGAATTACAGTTATCAATTTAGAGAACAAAGTTTGTGAAGGGTATACATAAAATATATATCAGGGAGAAGAAATAAAGGCCAAAGGCAGAATCCGTAATATTTAAAGTACAGATGAAGAAAGACAGCAAAATTGTTCTAACCAAGATCAGTAACAACCTCCTATTGACAGATCTAATGAATATTTTAAAGTTCTTGGCTGGCCAAAATGGCTTATCACAGTTGCCACATCTGGATGGACCCTGGGCTTCCTGTAAACAAGAAGCAGGCACTACATACTGGAGCTTGAGGCTAGACGATCCAGATCATGGACGCTTTTAAATTACACAAGTTTATTCTTTCTTTTTCTTCCCCTTCCCTTCATGGGTAGTTCCTTCTTAACCACATTAAGTGGGGCAAGGTATGCTGTAGCTCCTTGCCTGGGGCAAGGAGATGCTGTGGTGGGTCAGAGTGCTGTACTGAAATCTGATCAAGAAGAGGAGGATATTGTCATGGGAAGGCAGCCCAGTGTGGGCTGTCAGAGCCCAAGCAAAGTGCAGAGAGCATTCATGCTTGGGGGTGGTTCTGCATAGGGTGTTATTATGTACCAAGCAGGGTAAAGAGGGCACTCAGTGGACAGCGGCTTTGTTAATTATTAGATATGCAATAAGAATGCGTTTGTGTATTGGTTAATCATATTTCACCTTCATGTCACAGTTAATACTATTGATAGCTGTCATTCTTGAAACATTTTCTTTACTTGGCTTCTGGGACAACTTTTCTTCCTGGTTCTTCTATTTCCTTCATATCTCCTGCAGATTTCTATTCTACTTACTCTTCTGTAAGTGATGGTTTAATTCTGTTTTTTTTTTCATTCTATCTACGCTCCCTGAGTGATCTTGTCAACTCTCATCTATATACCAGTGATTTACAAGTCCTATGTATACTAGTTAACAGTTCCCTGCACCCGTTTGGAACAAAGAGGGCACAATTAAATAAATATAAAAATCTGCAGAAACTTTCTGTCCTAATTTCCAGACCTAGATTTCTCAACTATTTCAAGCATCTTATTGGGAAGATGCTTTCAAGAGTCTTCAACTTGTTGTCATCTCCGAACTGCTACTTCTTTATTTTTTCCCTTTTATTCTGTCAGATTGTACCAGTGTCTACCCAGCTCCCAAAGCCAGAAGCCATGAGGATTATAACTATACCCTCTTCTTTCCTCTCACACTTAGTCAATCACCACATCTTGATTTTACTTTGTATATATCTCTTGAACCTATCCATCTCTATCTCTCTTCTCCATTTTTATTTCTACACCTTTATACACATTCTTTTCATTTCTTATTGAGATTATTGCAAATGATGTCTTGGTCTCCAATCTTGTTTCCTCCCATTCATTCTTCATACTGCTTCTAGTTACCTTTTTAACTAAAAATGTTATTGTTCCATTCCCCTGCTTAAAATTCTTCTGCAGGTTCCCATTACCTAAACAAAACATCCCAAACTTCCTAGCATTGCCTACAGGATTATCATCTCACCCCTCACGATCATATATTTGGCTTGTATAACACTTTACGCGTTTGAATTTGAATGTGATGATTTGAAACAGGTTTTTACTGAGGTATATCTGAGTTCTGCCAAGTTTTTGAAGATAATTAATTGTCTTCATTTGTAAGAAAATTTGCCCTTGAAACAAATGTGAAAACTGTACAGAACATTTTATATCCTAAGTCAAGGAGTATTTGAAATAACCAGAATTGTATTCTAGGAGCAAGAGATGGACCAGCAATGATTGCAAATGTACCAATCTCTTGCAATTTAATTTTGTGAAATTGATTCTATAGATAAGAAAGAAAAAACCTTTAAAATCATTTTTATAAAGTAAAATATGCAGTGACTTACTTCTACAGTGAAAAATAGTGGGGAGAAGTAGAAACATAGGATTAAGGCATCTCCCCACTCCTCTTTGTGGCCTAGATGAATTTTGAAATCCAAAATATCTTCTTTTGAATATTGCTTTGTCCTCTGGGATGTGTTCTGCCTCTTCATGAGATAACTTAAAGTAAAAAAAATAAGTGAGCTAGTCACATGTCTGCAGACAGTATATTGAAAGTTTGTAACCATTTTACATTATTTAAATTAGATTAAAATTCTTGGCCATTACCTGACCTTAGCAATATTCTTAATAAAAAAATATTAGGAAGAAAATTAATTCATTTATGAGTCTTCAAGCTTATTTCCATTGGCCTATACCTAATATTTCTCAATGGATTGTTACCTGGCCACTTCTGCTTATCCAAATATAGGAAGGCCTCAGAGAAGTAGAATTTGATGATCTAAGCATATCTTCCCCATCAATTTCTGGCCACATTTTTGCAACCTTTGAATCCATTTTTTATAAAATTAGGTTTTTTTCTTAAGTGATGGTATATTAGCACACATTGGTCAAGACTATAGGTTTATTTCACTGTGTCCTTTACAGACCATATGACATTACTTTGAGCACGGTGGATGTTCAATAAATAATAAATACTTGTGGATTCAGGTTTAATTATATTTCACATTGTTCTGTAGGAGAGGCCTGACATTTGGAGTTTTAGCTGTGCAAAGCTAATTCTTTTATCAGGGCATTTCTGTTTTTCCGATCTCTGTGGATGCACAGTAAATATAACAGCATATTTGGTATCTTTACAATTCCTCTTTAAACCTAACATTAGAATTCACTGACTGTATTGCCAAAAAAGTTCTGTCTCTCAAACAAAAAGTATTTTTACTTTATTGATAACTTGACAAGCTGCATGAAATCAAAGAAATAGAACTAGGAAATAGGATTTGAAGGAGTGCACTCAGAGAAAATTTCTATTCAAACAAGAGCTCAGATTACCTAAGCAAAGACACTGAAATAGTGCACATACTTACATAACAAGACATAGATGATGGTAATTGAGGACCAGTGGTTCAGGAGACTGTGTCTGACCATTCTGTGCCCATGGATACAGCCAAGGTGCTGATTAGGCTTCATGAAAGACAGCCATTCTCCTTGTATCTTTTTTTAACCTTAATTATGCTCCTTCAACTTGCATTCTCATTGTATTTGACTAGACAATGACAATCTAAGCACATTTCCAAAAGTGTGCAATTTCCATAGGAATCGAAAGTGCACTTGTAAATTTAAAGTTCAGCTTCTTGCTGATCATTCAATACTTTATTTCCCACATGGACTTAAAGTGCCCCACTTGCTTATGTAGCTGGGAATGAGTATACTAAGACTAAAATTCTCATTGCCTTTATAAGGAAGTACCTAGTTATTGGGAAAGATATCATTAAAACTTTAACATCTTTTTCTTCTTTCATTTAAATGACCTCTATAAGGTCAGGTTTTTTTAAGTTTTATGAGCTGTACTTTCAAGGACTGTGTGTAATTATTTAAGACTAAATTAAAGCATGACAGGATTTTAAAAAGAACATTGCTTATTAAGGTAATTTATTTTAAAAAATCATATTTCAGAGAGCTTATACATTAACACTAAATTCTCTAGAATGGTTGTCTAAGAAAAAAATGAGGTCTAAACCATCCAGGTTTTCTTGTAAATTACTCTGCCTGTAAACACAACCATTCTCTTCTACCATGACATCCCCACGCTCTGCTCTCCCTTCCTCTCCTTACTAGAACATAACCAATTTAAGATACGAAATATCTGTTCACACAAGAACTGTCTGCTTTACCCTAAATAAAACACACCTAAGGTAGTAACTATCATTTCCTATAACATGAAACCTGAAATACAGTCATCTTAGACAGAAAATATACTGTAATTTTCCACATAAGACAGGTTACTTTATTGAAGTGTCCAGAAATCATTGGTTTCATCTCTGAGGCAACTCCCTAACAATAGTTCTATAAAGAGCATTCAGTTATTCAATAAGTATTTACTAAGCATTTATTCTACATCGTGTACCCTTCGTCGACGTGGATAGATAGGCATTGAGTTCACATTTAATCGACAGTAGTGACTGGGACGAAAGAGATGATAAATATGACACTGGCAAGTTGAGACATGTTATATAAAGGAAAATAAACAGGATGATGTGTTACGTGATGTTCCAGTTTTATATTGCCGCATGAAAAAACTAAACCACACTTAGTGGGTTAAAACAACAATAATAATTTATTTTGCCGACTGATTGCAATTTGATCAGGGCTTAGCTGGGACTGCTCATCCCTACTCTACACAGTGCCAGCTGAGCTGACTTTACTTACATGGATTGCAATTTGCTACTGGCTGTTGGCTGTCCTTCTCCATGTGGGCTGTTCTTCTTCATAGTACTGCTTTGGCTTCCTCACAGCTTGGCAGCTGGGATCTATGAGCACATGTCCAAAGAGACAGGAAGAAGCAGCTGCCAGTCTCTGATGGTGTGAGCCTGGTACTAGAAAAGTATCATTTATGCTGTGTTACATTGGTTGAGGAGTCATGATCTGCTCAGTTTTAAGGGAAAGCCTTTAGACTAACCTATTAATGGGAGGAATGGCAAATAATTTAACTTAATCTTTAATTTATTTCAGAGGGTAAATGGAGGGAATGATCAGAAAAAAACTTTTTGAGGAGCTGACATTCAAGTTGAGATCTGATGGGTGAAAAGAGCCTGAGAATAAGGCTCATTTAATATTCCTTCAGCAATAATTATCAACTATCTCTCACAAGGTGCTTTTAAAGGCACCAGATACATAAGCATGAATAAGGTATTGTATTTGTCTTGAATTTCATATTCAAATGACAGAATAAAATATGGAAAGAAATAATAAAGCAATGTGATAAGTGCTCCAAAGCATGAGTACATAGGGGTTGTGGGATTACAGTGGAAGGGATTATTAAACCTGCTTGGAGAATTCAGGGATGTCTTCCCAGAGGAGGTGAAGTCTGAGCTAATTTCTGAAAGACAAATCATCATATAAATAGGGAAGAGAGCAAGAGAGGGATATGGGAATTATGAGTAAGGAATGAGTATTTGCAGAGGACAAGCAGGCACTGGGGAAAATGACAACAGAAAGAAGATTAAAGTAGTTGGTTAGAGCCTCAGTTGTGAAGAGGGACTGAAGCTGAAGCTAAAATGGAGGGCGTGGCTAGACCTCGAAGGGCCTTCAACAGGCAGAGTGTCGTGCCCATTAAAGAGGAATTTATCTTGGAGGTTAATGAAAAGCCATGTGAGATTCTACCTCTAGTTATAGTACATTGCTGGAATCAGTATAGTTAATAGAATTACATCTAAGTATGTAAAATGTCTGATTTTCCTTTTTTTTAAAAAAAAAATGTTGAGTGCTCGGTTGAGACCACAGCTCCCAGAACCAAGTGATTGAGTTAGAATTCGGGTACCATGACTTTCTCAGTGTGACCTTGAGTAAGTCATTTAATATCTCTGTGAGACAGGAATAGTATTAGTCTCCTTTCTCATCAATTTTTTGTGAGAATTTAAGAAAATCATTTTATGTAAAGCATTTAGATAGAATAGCAGTTGGCACATAGTAAATACTCAGTGCTTTTACCACTATTCTACAGTGCTAGGTTCCCTTCCTGAGACCGTGTGTCACACCTATCTCCTAACCCCTCCTCTGAGTTAAGGCAAAGCCTGCTGGAGTACCCACAATGCTGAAGCGGTCACCCCATGCCCCTAGAATTAAAATTTGCCATTGTAAAGAGTCAATTATAAATATAAATTAGAACATTTATCTATCTCTTCCACACTTAATATAAACAAAGATATTATTTTGCCCTTTAGAAAACCTTCTGGGATGAATTATATTCTCCCAAACACCAAGTCAATTTAAGCACAGCTGGTAAATAGACAAAGAAGTAGCCACACACACATGCAAAAAAATAGTTTTGGTTTAATTTCCCTCATTCTGCCCTTCAATTCTTCTCCTTGAACCCAAGTCTTATCCCACCCTTTCCTACCTTCTTCCTCTTCTGCCTCCTCGCCAGACTCCTTCATTTCCTCCCTCTCACATATGCATTTCCCTTTCTTATGTTTAAAGATATCTGTTAATATCTTCAATTAAAAAATGCCCACTGGCCCTGTAGTTAATTTCTAATTGACAATAGTTATTTTAATTTGGAGCTAAATTTCTTTCTCTCAGTTGCCAAGTGGCTCTCGGAATAAGAAGAAATCTTTTATCTGAAGATTAAACTTTAAAGAAGGAAAAAAGCATTAAAAATCCTTTTCAACCTAATCATTTTAAGCAAATGCTGATGGTAGACAGAACTTTTGGCTAGCTCACTGGTCATTGCTAGAGACCAGAAACGGCTGTAGAAGAATCCATGATGTTTCTCTTCCAACACCCTCTGGCACACTTCTGTGCTCAAGTGGGTGACACACGTGCCAGAGGTGATGGTGTGCATCAGGTGGCTGGATCAGAGCTTCTCTTTCGAGGGCAGTAGCATTTTGCTGTCACCTTTGTGTTCACATGTGTGCATGCATGCATGCAGTTTCTTATCTCCAAGAGTCTGTGCATGCATGGGTGCAGTTTCTCATCTCTAAGAGCCTGATGCCTCCTCACCCTGTGGCTGATGATCAGGATGATTAGCTAGTAGCAGCGGCTTTGTGGACTGTCTAATGCATCTGTCATCAACAGGAGAGTGTTGGGAAGGGAAAAGTTATTGAAAGCCAGTGCCATTAATATATAGATTCAACACACCAATTTCTACCTCATTTTTTGAAATTAGAAGCTCTACATAGTGGGTATTTTTTTTTTTTTTTTGGTTGTTGTTATTTAACATTTATTGAATGCCACCTGTGAAATAGGCTCTGAATGGAATACTAAGAAGTTACAATCTCTACTTAGTGGATAAGCAAATTAAATAAAACAACCCAATAAGCAATGGGAGGAGGGGACAAGCTCTCATTTACAAAAGGTGATGGTAACTGATTTCTCTTTTTTCCATTATTCCTTTTGTTTTTCAGACTATCCTCCTTCCTCCCTCCATCAGTCACCTCCGTGGTATGTTCATGCAATCCAACATCACTCCTTGTACATCAGCCATAATGAACAAGTGCTTTGTAGGAAAGTGGAACTATTCAATGTTGCTGTGTCTTGAAGTGCTGACATCGGCTTTCTAGGGAACACATTCTGTATTGATAAATGTCAGGATCCAAGGAACAAATTTAATTCCAGGCAAGTCCAAATTTGACTTCCCCAGATAATGGCACAACACCCAACTTCACTGAAGAGTGTGCGGATGGAACTAATGATAAGAGTGTGGGTGTTTTATAGTCTTGTAAAGATTCAAAGGCAGTCTATTCATTGCTCATCATTAGCCACTTTGGACATTTTTACTGTTGTTTGTCTTTAGTTGAATCTCCCTTCATGTTTGATTTGTTTACTGGAATTTGAGATATATGTTCAAGCAGAAATGGCACATTTATTTAATGCAAAGCAAACAGTCTCCTTGTATTTTTTATTTAGATCAATAAAAGGATATCCTATGCACTCTTTGCCAAAGGGTACAAGTACAAATTTTAAAACACTGGAGTCAGCAGCATTACAAAAATCTCATTTTAAAAGCAATTCTTTTAAAACAGTCCCCTCTCAAGGATCAACAGTTTAGAAAGTTATGCCCTGAGCTTTGCAGGTCACCTGACCAAGGCTCCACCCACTAAAATTGAAAGAGAATTCTATAAGAAAATGAAAATATGAGATATAAAATAACAATGACTGAATATAAATATTTACTACTTCTCAGAAATGTGGGAACTAAGTTATGTTATGTCGTGACACATGGCTTTCCAAACTGTTAACCTGTGGAACTAAATGACTTCTCAAGGTCGGTCTGTAGATCCCTAATGGTGGTGGTGATGGTTGGGAACCTGCAAGTTATGCTGAATGAGCTTAATAAATGTCTATTATACCAAATCAGAGGCCTCTTCTGAGCATGAAAATTTAGCACAGTGGGGCATTATATCTGAAACAAACAAAAAGGTAGCCAATGCTTTGCACAAAGGGAGCAGAATATGGTAGAGAATCTCTCTATACATAGAATTCCCCCAGGAAAGTTAAATTATGATCACAGGTTTTCCTCTACCACACCTCAGGCACGGAAATTTTAGCTGCGACTAGCTAACCATCCTGATCATCTGCCACACCTAGGAGTTACAATCCATGGCCTTATCGGTGATCCACTTTGCACCTTATACTTTCAGTTCCATGCCCCACTTTGGTCACTCACTTCCTTGGCCATACCATGTCTCCTTTCTTCTGACTTAAAATAGAATTCCAAAGAGCCATTTCTTCACCTAGAACCACTTCATGCCCCAAACCAGAAATGCACATTTCTCTCCTTCCAGCTTGTTCACTCTTTACTTCATTCTGGGAATGGGCCTCAGCCTCATCGAGACCTCTCTTCCTTTGACTCTCACTGTTCTACCACCCTGCTTGTCTCCAAAGCTACTCATTCTCTGGATTTTTCCCTCCACATTTAAATGTGCCTAAGCCTCTCTCATCTCAAAAAAAAAAAAAAAAATTCTGTCAATCTTAGGTTCTTCCATAGGTGTTACCATGTTTTTCTCCCTTCCCAACCTGGTATCTTGAAAGAGTCATTAACAGGAAAAGTCTCTACACCCTCACCTCTTTAACCCACTGACGTGCCTCCACTGGAATTGTCCTGGCCCTTTTAATGACTAATCTAAAAGGTCTTTACTTTACGTTGATAGTACACATATCAGCTTTGTCATCATTCGTGGAGGTGGTCAGCAGCCCCTAATTAAAGGAGACCTGATTATACACACTGAGGCCTCTGGAAAGCTCTTCCCTGGACGATGGCCTTTCTTAAACAGTTCATTCTACTCACCAGCCCAGCTGGTTTCATACCAGCTCTGCCCTACCGTTATGCTGGGACTGCACAGGTCATAGTCTTCATTTCAACCCCTTAGCATTTAATATACACTCATCTTTCTCAAAACTCTCACCTTCCTTAGCTTTCATTGATATCTTTTAGTTTTGGTTTTCTTCCTTGGTTGCAGCTCCTTATGGGAATAGCTTCTAAAAGTAATGTGTAAAGAAAAACTGGCGTATAGTAAGAAGTTACCCTCGATAAAAACTGAAATTGTCAATGAAATGTAAATGTGTCCAGATGTTCACACTGTAAGAGGCATGTAGGAATTGAAACCTACTGAGAGAATAATTATGTCTTTTAGCTCATGCTCAGTTAAGGCTAAGTCTATTTAGTGGAGTCACCTGCAGTATTTATATTATTGTCCCCCCCCTTTTTTTTTTGCCTATTTACAGAGTAGAATTTTTATATTTTTGTAATATTTGAAAAAATTTCAAACTTACAGAGAAGTTGCGATTATAATATAAATTTTTTTCTCGAATGATTGGAAAGTGAGTTGCCCACATAATACTTTAGTGTGTTTCCTACAATCTCAGACATTCTCTGATATAACCATAATATGGCCAGCAATATTAAGAAATGGTGGGAGCATCTATTTTAGTCTCTGAGGGTATCATAGTTTCCCCATAGGGTCAGCTATACGTAACTCCTGGTCAGAAACCTAAATTATAGCAGGATACAGAAACCTGTTGACTAGTCAGTGATTAGAATCATCAGAATTCATCATTGCTGGAGTCACAAACAAGACTTAATCAAAAGATGAAAACTGATTCCACATGAACTGGTGAAAAATAAATTGGTCTAAATAGTTTTTAAAAAGTTGTCTATGTGATTCTAGGCACTGACTTCCCACATATTGGGAAGTCAGTATTTTATATTTTATATATTATATTTATTATATTATATTATATTATATTATATTATATTATATTATATTATATTATATTATATTTTTCAGTATTTTATAAGCACCATTTTATAAGCACCACTGAAGATTTCATTGGGGTTTGGTATTTGTGGCCATTTTCTCAGACTTAAAAATTTTAAGATTCTTATTTATCTTTCAATCAATTATGTCTGTTTTGCTTGTTTGGCTAATGATACTGTATTTAATTTTTTTTCGTATTTTAATTGAACACTTTAAATTAATAGTTCTCAACTAACTTGAATGTCTGAAGACATTTTTGGTTGTCACAGCTTGGGGGTTGGCTGCTACATGCTTCTGATGAGTAGAGACCAGGGCTGCAAAACATCCCCCGAAGCCCAGGGCAGTCCTCCAAAACAAAGGGTTATCCAGTTCTCAAGTCAAGGGCCGAGGCTGAGAAAACTTGCTCTACAGCAAATTGGTTTAAACTGAATATCTTTCAACCTCAATTCAACATATTGAGAGCTTAAACACCTCTACAGCACATTTTGAAATGAATTTTTCTGCTTTCTAAATTAGTTATTTTTAAAAATTTGAGTTCAAGTTTCATATAGCTTATGCTGGCCACACCTCACAGGTGGGGCCCATGTAGGAAAACAGACATCTATAGCCAGTCCCAATAAGACTTGGTCAGACTTACATTGATTTTTGGTCTAAGTAAAATAATAATAAATAATAATAATAATAATAATAATAATGTAGATATTAGAATCAAGGGCGAAGCCAATCCTCAAAAGCAAACTGTGCTTCTACTGAGAAAATTTCCAAATTTGTACATGCCTAGGAGGCAAAAGAATGGAATGGGTTGAGACATTGCCACTCATTAAGTCTATCAAACTGTTATGTTTCTGTAAAGACAAAGACCTCAGACACCCAGAACAAATATTTCCCCATAGAATGGTTACCATTAGCAACTACGTCCAGTTGCTAGGCAAGTTCAGATCAGCTCTGGGAGTGAATGAGCAGTCTCCAATCACTAGAGACAGGGCAATAAATGATGTACAGCTCCCCATGACCTGTGGGGCATATTTTAGCAGCCACTGGTTGGTTACTGCACAGGTGAGGGGAATAGGTTTGTTAGAGGTCCCCACTTGTTACACTCACCCACGCTTTCAAATATGAGCTGGCTTTGAGGACATCAGAGGTTTTCACATAAAGTCTTTTGCTGGTTAAAACTAAATTTGAGTGCTAAATTTAAAGCAATAATGAGAAACAATTTTTCATTTATCAAATAAGTAAGACATATATTTTAAAAATATGAAAAAGTTTGGGAAATCAGCATGAAAAAGAGTAAGAAAAGTCATTCATAGCATTATAGCTCCTAAGGCAAACTGATATGGATGATCAATAATATTTTCACTGGGGAAAAATAATCTTTTAATAGCAGGGGCCAAGCTGAGAGTAAGCCTACACTATATAATACTACCTTCATGCTACTAATAGGAACGCCATTTTAAACAACATGATATGCTGGGCCAGACTGTCCAAGGGCCCACACAACTAATGACTTTTATTGCTCACTTCCCCCCATGAAACTTAGGCCTTAGCAAAGAGAGTATTAAACTTCCCAGGACACACCACATCCTATCACATCTCTATGGTTTCATACATATTGTTTCTTCTCTTGTTTTGTTGACCAGTGACATTTATACTTTAGAATGTATCTTATTAAAGGAACTAAAATGTGAATTCCAAAGAAACATGGTCACTTCTTCCATGAAGTAGTCCCTGATTACCATAGGAGGGTCCTCTTTCTTTTATGTTCCAATATAATTTACCTCTAGTATAACTTACAATGATGATATATATATCTGAATTTTTTGGAAAAATTCTAATTTTAAATACTTTAATCCAGGAGTCATAGTTTTTGTTTCCACCTATATGGCCATAAGTTTGTCTCCTTGGCATAATAGAACCCTTCTACGACACGGACTGTCTCCTCCCTTCTTTGTGTCACTAGTGCCTCAAATATATCAGGATACAGAGCTCTGGTTTAATACATGTTTGTTGGATATATCAGTGAATGGAGGAAGTGTGTAATTATTTATAGCACCTTTCAAGTGTCTGTGGTATTTGTCCTTCCAAATGTTTCACATATTATATTTTATGTACTACTTGAGATGAGGACTAAGGGTTGGAGAGATTGACCTAGCTATTTCTTAAATCACTGATAGTCAGTAAGAAGCACTTATTATGCTTGCTGTATTCATCAATGTCCTGGGTTCTCCATGAGCGATAAATACTAGGGAAACACATGAAAAGGTAAAGTTTGTTTTCAGTGCCCTTCCAGTTCTCTGTGCCCTTTTGCTACCTTATCATTTTCTGGCACTCAAACAGCAGAAAATTTTATATTTTTCTTTTTGAATTTCAAGTGTGAAAATTGGAGGAAGCATAAATTTATGACATACTGTCATCATTGATCCATGTGTGATATGTTTTCACTTAGATACAGTAATTATTTTCAATAATGTGAAAGCATTCATGAACCCCCCCACACCAAACAAAGGTAGGATCTGACAATAACCTACATGTTACCAAGTAGTCAGTTTCCTCCAGTCCTAGTCCCCTGCCTCTCCACCACCACCTGGAGGAACTGTCATTCTGAATCTTGTCTTTATTATTTCCTTGCTTTCTCTTTTACATGTTTTATTTCATGGCATTTACATGTATTTCTAAAAACAGAATATTTTAGTTGTTTTTAACTTTATATAAAAGCTATCAGGTTTTGTTCAATAGTTCATTCTTTTGGCTTCTATTGATATGCATTTTATTGTTTCCAGGTTCTTGCTAGTGTGAACAGGGCTGCTATGAACATTCTTGTGCATATCTCCCATGGTACATGGGCAAGGCATTATCTGTATACCTAGGAGTAGAGATGCTAGGTTCCCAGGTATATGAATGTTCAACTTTGGCATATAACATCATTCTATTTTCCAAAGTGGTTTCACCAATTTGCATGTCAATGAGAATGTATAAGAGATTGTGTGAATCCAAAATCTCTCCAACATGGAAACTTAGATGTGTCATTCATCAGGTACTTCTCTGTCTTAAGGGGAGGATAAAGGAGAAGCAAGAGATGAACTCTAGCAATTCTTTTCTTATTATCCCCTGCATCTTTGCCTTTCTACTCCTTGCCTCAGGTCAAAGCTGCATCCCTCCAATACCAGTTTGAAACAGCCCCTTCTTAGCCCCATGGGTTTTTCAAGTTGTGTTACATTTCTTGGTGTGTTTCTTAGCTTTGTCTTGAAGGAAGGAGACAGTCATTCTGCTACTTCACTATCTTGGCATATTATGATAACTATGTTCAGCCTTTCTAGCAATGAAAGGAACTAAATTTAAAAAATAACCTGCTGTATTATTGATGGTAATTAAAATCTAAAACACCTTAAAGTTTAACACTTGGGGATTTATTACCGACCTACGGTATATCTAGAAATAGGAATATTCTGCAGCCATTTAAAATAATTTTTAAAGACCACATTTAAAATAAAGTATATTAAAATATTAAGTATTTATATCTGGGTGATGGAATTATGAATGATTTAAATTTTCTTCTGTTTACTTACCTGAGTTTGCTAAGTATTCTCTAATGAATATGTATTATATATTGTTTTAAATTAACTGACGTACATCAAGTATCCTTAAAAACCTCCTACTCACAGATGACAGAATTAAGATAATCAACTACTTGAACTAAAGTGCTAGTGGATTAGCCCTCCAGAATCTTTTGCATTTTTAATTGTTACCTTTATTGTCTTGACAAGAAAAAAAAAAACCTCTTAAGATGATACACATACCAGGAGCTTTTAGGAAATGAAATAATGCTCACATCCCTGAATCATCTCATACTTCATCTTCATGCACCATCCTTCCATTATGGAAAGAGAACACACATGCTCACTATTTCTCCAGATAGGTGTACACACACACACACACACACACACACACACACACACAGATAGGTACACACACACACACACACACACATATATAGATAGATAAATAGAGAGATTGAGAGAGAGAGAGAGAGAGAATGTGTGTGTGTGCGTGTGTGTAAAAGAGGGAGAGCGAGAGAGAGAGAGAGAAGAGAGAGAATGAAGACATGCTAGGACCCACTGGCTGACTGTTAACTAGGAGCCAGAGGGTATCAGAAAGCAGTCTTGCTCAGATAAAAATTAAAGCACATGTCCTCTACAATTCCTATCATGACAATCTTTTAGATTAAACACACCTACCTAAGAATTAGGCATTTAGCCATTATTCCTCTTTTGTCTTGGAGCAGAGGTTATTTATTAAACAGGATTCTTTGGATCTCCATAATAGGTCTTGGGCATCAGAATGTTTACAAACTACTAAAATTATAGGTTAATAAATTACCTTGGGCTAAACAACATTGTTTTGTCTTCTACCTTAAATATATCTATCTTTTTCACTAAGAATTTATTTATTTATTTATTTTTTAAAAGGTGATTTGGGACAATTAGGGAAGAAAGAATCTAGATTAATTTATTCAATCAGCCCATTGTTATGCTATGGTATATCTACAACAGAGAGCTGCAAAATATTTTGTGTTCTCTTTCATAGAAATATATATGAATCCTAACCTAGAGAAGCAATAAAATTATTAAATGAAAAATCTGAGAGATGCAGAAAGGTTGATCCATCCAGGGTTCTTTATCTTCATGGCTACAACCCTCAGTCCATGTGTGGGTAGGAAAACTGCAATGAATGCTTTAGGACTAGCTACAGCTAGTTTTGTTACCCTAAGTTTTTCCTTTATAAGCCAGTAGATTTATCCTCTAGAAATGCAACTTTGATCGTGTCATTTCCCAGTTTAAAATTCATTAATGACCACCCATTGCCTTAGGGTAAGATACAAACTGCTTAATTCATCTTATAAAACTTGACCTCCAAAGTTTAACTTCTGCTTGCATTTCTACTATCCATTTACCCCATCTTGCTCAGACTTCCCATTTAGTTCTCAAAGTACACCTAGCTCTCTCAAATCTTGATACTTCCTTTTCAGACTAGTGATGGCCCATTTGATAAGAACTATGATTGAAGTACATGTCAGGTACATGTCATTAGGTACATAAGAGTACAGAGGAGGGAGATGAATGACTGTGCATGGAGAAGCTGAGAAAAGAATCGGAAAGCAGGTAACACTAGAAAAGCTCTTAAGGATCCTGTAAATATTGTACCTGATTCAATAATAACATTTTAATATAAAGAGTCACAGACTGAAAAATAACATGGATTTCAAACTCCTTTTTGATATGACGTAAGGAATTAAAGTCAGAGCCATAGTGAACACTTTCATCCATTCAACATTTGACATATATTCTTCAAGTGCTGCTAATACATCATATGTTCTTGTAGGTCCTGGAGATAAAACATTGAATGAGAAGTAGTCCCTGACCTCACCTATCTAACATTCCAGAGTAGAGACAAACAATAAACAAAGAAATAGAGAACTACTCAGCATAAGTCAAGTGGTGAAATTGCTACGAAGTAAAATGAAACAGAGTAATAGAAGTAATAAAATTGTGTGAGAAGAGTTGCTATTTTAGACAGGAAGTCAGGGGAGGTGCATCTGAAGGGAGGTCATATTTGAAGGGAAACCTGAATGACAAGAAGGATGGAGCCATGCAGCTCTCTGGGAAGAATATTCAAGGTCAAGGAGCCTTTAGCTACCCTGAGCTGGGACATATTCAGCAAGCTAAAGACACAAGCAAGGACAAGGAGTGAAAGGGAGAATGGTAGCCAGTGTCTGTTTCTAGGAGCACACAGGCCTGGGAAAGGACTTTCTATCATTCTAAGAATGATAGAAAGCCAGTGGAGCGCTTTAAGATTGTGTGTGTCTTGATCTGACCACTCATCAGTGAATACAGCTTGGAAATGGCAGGCCTAGTGGTAGAACTAGGATGAATGTATGTCCAGGATTTCCAGGGAAGTCCTAGTTTGCACATATTGTCCTAAAATACTTAATAACAGTAACCCCTTCACTCTCAATGATGTCCTGGTATGGACTGTAAATTACGTGGTCATCTTGACTGGCACCCAAGTCCCCCCTTTCCCTGGCCAGTGATTTTTCTACTACACTGTGTAGTTCATATTAATCTATTTGGCACCAAAATTTCAGTCTATTCTCTTTTTTTAATGAGGGGATCTATTTCTAAATATATAATGTAAAAAAAAAAGAAAGCTATAACAAATAGAGAAATGTAGGATTATAACAATAAGATCTACTTTGTAGAGAATAGAACTGTTGGCTCACTTGGGAGGAATATGGAATGTAAGGTAAGAGGAATTGACTTGAGCAACAGATTGATCCCACATACCTCTTGGCAAGACCCTTTCCCTGCCATCGTGCCTTCAATGGAGGTTTTGGCCAGCTGGAATCAGCCTTCGAAAGATCATGATTATAATCTACGGAAAGAGAATTTACTATATCTCCTGAGTGCAGGGACCATGTCTCCTGCATTGTTTGTCCATCAGAGTCAGGCACATTGCTAGGCACGTAACAGACCCACACTCAGTATTTTCCAATGAATAGTTAAACAAATTAAATAATATCAGACCCTGAAATTTAGACGCTGAGTAGGGTTTCAACACCAATTTTATTAGGTTGACAGTATTGTAACTAGAGAGTTAATATGTGATATAAAATATCTTATTGCATTCTACCATTTTAATGAAGTGTGAAATTTCTAAAACATTGTTTTGTACCTGGTATTTTCCTTAAATATGATTAATCTTTCAATTAATAATTGATAACAGTTAATGAATCACATTTCCTAGACATAAAGGTAACTGATAAAGTCATAAAATTACTCAGAGATAGCATTTTATTATGTGAAATTATTATAACTGTGATTTCTATTCTTATTGCTTCTTGTGTCTACATTCAATGGTTGACCATATTAAGTGGAATAGTAGTATATAGAGACACATGAATGGTAGTTTATGATATATGTGGTCAAAAATTTAGTCCAAAGTTAAGCATAACAACAGCCATGGGTTTTTACAGGTAGTCTTTAAAGTATAATTGTGTTTCCTCACATTGGCAATTCCTGTTTGTTCTTTCCTCTAGGTTAGAAGGAAAAGGGGCTTCTCAAATGAAGTACTTGTTTTACGGAACCAGTTGTAACTTAAAACACCACTGTAGTTTTCTTTCTGCTTCACTAGTTTTTCTTAATTAGTGTAGCTGACACTTGTTCTGGAGGAAATATGTCTTTTTGCAGACTCTTGGGATAAATAGAAAAACAACAATGACGACAACAAGACCCTGGGCTAATTCATTCTTCTTTGTAACATCCCCAACTTAGGCTAATTATCTAAAATATCAGATTTTGAAAATTTGCTGGAATGACTTTTCTCCCTGCATATTCTGAAGTCCGGTACTTTCATTAGCTGCAAAGGCCATTCTGGCATTCTCTCCCCCAGACACACTTTCACACACAAAAGTGCTTATCAGCACTCGGGCTGTCCATTTTATTGAAATAGTACAACATATTTTTCTGAGTTTCCAAATGCAATAAATCTGTTGTGAGAAAATGGGTGGAACTCTTGGAGTCTAGAATAGACTCTTTGGTACTGTTTCAAGGTGTGACAGGAAGAGCACTGACCTGTGGGCTGAAGTCAGAAGCCCCCGGGTTCTAGCTTGACTGTCTCCCTGGCAGGCTGTGTGACCTTGAATGAGCCATCTGAGCTCTCAGATTGTATCAGTTCTCTCACTTCTAAAATAAAAAGGATTGCAATGGATGATCTGTAAGGTCTTTTCCAGCTGTAAAAAAATTTTAATGCTCTATTTAGTTTAGAAATAGAGGCCTTTCCTGTGGCTTTATCTGACCTGGTGCTTTAAACCTTTTTGCCTTGCAGCTGATTCTCTATAAAGTTAAATGTTCATTCTTGCGTATGTCATGGTTTATTAGAAATGAGTGTCAGGAAATGTGGAGAATCCTATATTTAACATCTCGGAATTGGATACTAGTTTGATATAAATAGCAAGTTGTTATCTGAGTAGATTACAATGGATTTACTATCAAACAAATTAAATCACCGAGGACAGAAGTGTTTTTAGAATTGTCTGAGACAATCAATCTGTGCGTAAGAAAATTTTGGTACCTGCCAAGCTGTCCTGTATAATTCAAAGATATGTCACCCAAGTACTTTCTTTTCTGTGGCCAATAGAGAGTGTTAGCAGAAAAGGAATGATCAGAGAGGGAACAAGTGTATGTTATTCTAAATTGTATACTTTAGGCTTTCTGGAAGTTGTATAGCATTTGGAAGAATGAGCAAGAGTGAGTAGAAAAGTTAAAAAGGAAGCAACATGATTGATAACAAAAGGTACAAGAAGGAGGCAAGGGAGAGGAACATAATTTAAAGTAATATTGTATGGCAACGAAGCATCTAAATTTTATGCAAAGAGGAAAGGGGAGCAAATGGTAGGAGGGGTAACCCAAGTCATGAGCAAGAAAGATGATCTAAACTCATTAGATTGAAAGGAAAATGGTAAGATGGAGAAGTCCCATGATGAAAATGTGGTAACTGCACAAATGTAAAAGGGATTAGAAATATGTATGTTGAATAGTCAGTAGAAAAAAACAGATATTTCATTTTTCACAATACTTTCCCAGTGAGAATTGGATAACTATGACTAGTAGCAATATTCTGGTCTTTACATTAAAGACATGACAAACTTTAGCCAATTAAAACCATATTCTCTGCCCCAGAGAGAAAGATTCTATCTCTAACCAAAGCCATCCTTAAAAGGTGTGTTTGGAAGAATAAGAGTTAACAAACTTACTTTGTAAGGGACAGAATGTAAATATATTTTATGATTTACAGTTGCATTAAGTTTCCTGCTGCTGCTGTAATAAACTACCATAAACTTAGTGGCTTAAAACAACACAAATTTATCATTTACAGTTTTGGAGGTCAGAATTCCAAAAATCAAGATATTGGTAGGGCTATACTCCTTCTGGAGGCCCTAGGGGAGAAGCCGTGTTTTTGCATTTTTCAGCTCCAAGACCACCTATATTCCTTAGATTATGGCCCCTTCCTCCATCTCATAACCATGAAGACAGCATCTCTGCATCTCTCTCCTTTTCTGACCCTGACATTGGGCCCACCCAGATAACCCATGATAATCTTTCTCTCGCAAATCCTTAATTTAATCACATTTGCAAAGTGTCTTTTGTCATATAAATTAACATATTCACAGATTTCTAGAATTAGGACAGTATATATGAAGGCCATTATTCTGTTTACCACATGGGTCTTTTGGTCTCTTGTTACAAATACTCGACTCTGACATTGTAGAGGAATAGCAGCCACAGACAATGTGCAAATCAATGGGAGTAGCTGTGTCTTGATAAATCTGCATTTACAAAAACAGACTATGAGCCAGAATTGTCCCTTGGGTTTTAGTTTGCCAATTCCTAGGGTAGGTTTCTATTTTAAAGCTGCCATCCTAGATATTTCAAGCAGGAACAAATATAATGCAGAGAATTAGAAGCTTACGCAAGCATTAGAAGAGCTAAAAGGAATGAAGAGAAGAGAGGGCTCTGTAGGCTTTCAGAATACCCAGAAGGGCAGAAGCCCCAATGAAGCAGATGATCTTAGCCATCTCTGGCTTTGGACTGGCTGATTTCTAAGAGGAAGACTGGAAGTCCTAGAAGTTCTGCCTTCACTCATACAACTGCTCTTAGCTGGTACTGAGTCTGAGAATGTAATTTCCTGGATTTTAGCCTCTTCATGGGAGAGCTTAGAAGGGTATGGGTGGTAATCAGTGGCAAACATGATGAAAAGTGGTTTAAAAAATAATAATCTGAAATGAGCATGAAGAGATGCCACAAAATGCAGAAACACCAGAAAAATATTTGTTGGAAAATGACTGGGATTCTCTCTGTTATAGTTCCCAGTTTCATAGTTTGATTATAAATGATAAGCATGTAAGTATTTCTGTTTTTGTCTGCTTTTTTTTTTTTTTACCAGCTGGACACGTTCAGCATGCTATGTCAGCTCTGAGATCAGTCAGAGCTGAATCTCAATCCTGCCTCCGCATCTTTCCATATATATGGAAAGGTCACTACCTCAGTATCAGTTTATTCACCAATAAAAAATTTGTGATAGCATTTATCATATGATCTGGATAGAAAGAGAATAAGATAATATACGTTAAAGTGCCTAGTATAAAGTTCTTGCTAAATAAATAACTATTACCAGTCACCCTTTCTCATTTACTCCTGAGACTGAATATCTAAAAGAATTTTAAATAAAGGATGGATTCTCCGTTAAATGTTCTTACCAGGGAAAATCCCCCAATTTGTCCGAGAACAGCTCCAACACCGACTTTATAAAGAAAGTTATCATCTGTGACTGGCAAGTGTTAAGGTCAGGAGCACCATTGTTTACCTACCTTTATACCTGTGACTGTGCAAAGGTAATGACCTTCAACACTCAGATGCTCTCAGAAGTTCTGATAGAAGAAGCTCCCACAATTTTCTTCTCTTTCCTTCACTAATACACTTCTCTCTTCCCACCCTTACTCACCCCATCCCTTGGAAGAAATCACCTCTCCTCAGGTATTCAGGTGATAAATACAGCTAAAAAACCAGGTCAGGTTGACGAAGTCTGGGTCTGGCCATCCCTGAAGGATAAGAAAATCTCATTTTGGCCTTAAGTCCCTGACACACTCTCCAGTCAAACTTTACCATCAATCAAGCTGAAGTCTGATTCTTATTTGATTCAGTTCCCTCGTTCAGACCCTCTGGTTAGAACTTGGGCTATGAGAGAAAAGTGTTAGGTCTTTCTTTCTTTCTTTCTTTCTTTCTTTCTTTCTTTCTTTCTTTCTTTCTTTCTTTCTTTCTTTCTTTCTTTCTTTCTTTCTTTCTGTTAATAATGACTTTCATTTAAAAGTTTATTAACATAAAGCTAAAAAAGCATGCTTTACTTTCTGCTTATTATTCAAAGATATGTAAAAACTTCACCTAAAATAGTTATTGTTTCTTTATGTTGTGCCACACTAATTTCTTTTTTAAGAAGATGTGTACCTTTACAATATAAAAATTTGGCAAATAAGCTTTAATAGAGAATTGCAATGGTTTATGAAACAGAAGAGAGAAGTGAAGCGTACAAAAATAAGCATTTATGCATTTGACTTATATGGCACATTACATATTTTGGTTCAGTGGAAGTTCCTACTTTTATTATTATCCTTATAGATGAGAAAAATTGAAGATATATAACTTGCCCAAGGGACTCACCACTGATTTTAATGGTGTCATAAGAATTAGCCAGAGACAGAAACTTAAATGAAGAAATACTCTGCTTTGCTTTTTATGGTTCTCATCCTCCATCCAGCTCTTTACCATCATTTGTGGTCTGGGCACAGAGAGGTCCTTCACATAGGCATGCCCCAGAGCTCCTGGCAGCCCTCATGCATGGAGGAACCCTGCAGTGAGCTGGACATCAGCAGTACAGCTAGGCTGAGAAACCCTCCACTGCCAATCATCCCAGAGGCAAGAGCAAGTGAAGAATATGCTGTCAGCTCCTGGCATTTCTCTCTCTATAGGAAACTTGAGTGCTGGCTAATAGAGGTCAGCGGTCTCTGCGGCCTTAGGATGAATTTAGGGGTTCAGTCATTGAGTAGTAGAAAGGAGAGAACCTAGCCTAAGGGAGAGTAGTAAAACCTCTCCTATGAAGCAGAAAATTAGCTGGAACAACCCACTCATCAGTAATAAATTGGTATTAATAACAGCCTAGCTGACTCTGAATTACCGTGTACATTCTGTTAAGCCAACAGAAATATGAACTCATCTATGAGCGTATCTATAAGTATGTACTGCTTACAAGAGGATATTTACAAGACCCATCTTTCATTTTCTCATCCATTTGCCTTTAATATCTGGATTCATATTAGTAAGAACCACCACAAATAAAAGTGTTGGAAAAAATTTAAATTCATGTTGTTGGGATTTTATAAAATCATTTCAACTTTTGCTCCCAAACTCTGCGTTGAAAATAGCAGAACAAGTGTTCTTCCCAGAACTTCTAATATTTAAACTCAAGGCAGCATATTTCAACTCGTTAGAATACCAAATTAGGCATCAGCAAGTATGAACCCCAGAGTCCTGGAGCTGGAACTGTTATTAGCTTTCTATAAATTTCTGAATCTCAAGTTGTTCATGGGAAATATAGAACCTGCTTGATAAAGTCACTGGTTGTTGAAAAGGCCAAATTACATAGCAACTGAGAGGCCATTTTGAGAATCTCAGTAGTTAGAAAAAGTTAGGTTGTATCATTTAGAAATCTGATCAACCTGACTTGCACACAGCATTGAATTATGTTGGTAATGGTGCAGGCACTACAATCTGTGGAGGAGTTATTTCTTCTGAGAGAAACTTTCGATTCAGATTTGCAAATCCAAATATGACTCAAGAAGGGTACTTTTTACATGGACTGAGAACGTCATAAAAACCCAGGAACAGATACAAAAGCAAACTGCTTTTGAGTTCATTTAGAGGGAGGTGGTTACCGCATGCCTCATGTTGTGGTATTAAGCTTGATTTTATTCAACATCTTTGTTAATCATCTAGAAGATGAGCAAAACAGCACATTAGCTAAATCTGCAGATGGTGCTAAACAGAGAGACATTTCAGAGTCCACTGTGGGGAAAGTAGCTATATAAAAAGACTGTGTTTAAAAGGAGGCAGAGCAAAACACTAATGAGTATTTGTTTTGGTGCAATAAAGGCTCAAAACATACCTAGAGTAGAATATAAAATACTGCTAAAGGCCTAGAACCGGTTGATAGAAAACAATTAGCAGTGATAAAAATACCAATTAAAATATTAACTGGAAGCAAAAAAGAGCTGTTTGACTAAATCCCCATTTTATTTCTCATGTCATGTCATCTCTTTGCATGACATCCAGACAGAATTCACTTCACAGATGAGACATGCCAGACAAGATCAGGGTCTGCATGCTGTGATGTGGGACTAGGAATGTAAAGGGGCCACACCTGGTTGTCCCCTCAAATATGCCCTCTAAGATTGACTTCACCAAGTCAGTTCCTACTGGCTTGCTAAGTCATTGACCTCTTGTTTATAGGACCTTGCTCCATATTTTACCCCACATAAAGTTACCAGAATCATCTTCCTCTAACTTTGGTCAATGTGTCATCCTTGTTGAATAAGTGAGCACATTCATAAGCTTAAATATCTCTGAATTAAGATCCCTATCCTTCCCCTCCCCCACTTTTTTCATTTTTAATGTGTTTGTCAGGTTATAAACAAACAAAAAATATTCATTGTCCCTCTACATACCTTCTTAACTCTTTGATATGCCATCTCTCCTAATTTTCTTTCCACTCCTCTCCATTTATATCAGGCAGTGTCCCAACCAGAATTAGATGGCATACTCAGAATAAAATACTTAAGAGAGAGCATTTATTTACAAAGAGACTACTTATAGAAGTATAAATTTTGGGGAACTACATATTTGGTGCAGGCATCTGGGGTTTAATATGAGGTTGGCTGTTAGACTCTCTAGGTCTGAATAGATGAGAACTAATCAGAATCTAGAAGGAGAAGTCATGTAATGTTGACAGCCTTGAGAGAAGCAGTCACATTTGATCCAGGGCCACAGAGCCAGTTGGATACAATTTTGGTGGGAAGGAATGAAGAGGATGAATATCCTGACCTCAGTGACCTCTCTCCATCTAATCCCCTTTTTGGGCTTTTCATTCACAAAAAAGCCAAAAGTCAAAGGAAATGGAAAGTCATTCATGTGGCCCATATAGGTTACCCTTCCGTGGCAAGGAACAGAGTGGAGAAAGATAGAAGTATGTATGGAGAGGGGCAAGTGGAAGGTACCTCACAGTCTCACAGTCTCACTTAGCACTTTGAGAAGACAAAGGATTTGGAAGTAGTCTACAGGTAAGTGTGCCGCTCTAATTGTATTCCAGCCTCCTCTTGCCTGAGAATATAGTCAATAGGACATATAAAGAGTAATTGACTGACCAATGTTTTTTAATAACAAACATGACTAAAAGTTCTGTTATCATATAAATGAAATACATAGTATATGAAAGACAATACATGCAATATATTTCTGAGATTCATTTATATTGTTGTGTGGAGCTATTGTTCATTTATTTTCACTGTAATAGACTGTTTTATAAAATGGTTATTTCACAATTATATATTCATCCTTTGACAGACACAAGTATTGTTTATAGTTTGTAGTTGTTGAAAAAAGTCGTTATGAATATTCCTAGTTATGTCTCCTGGTACTCATGTGCAAATGTTTCTCTAAGATATATTATGTAGTACTGGTAATACTGGGTCAGAGGTTTTTCAGGTTTACTAGATAATTTTATAATTTTGTAGCAGTTTATTTTGCCAAGAACAGTGTTTTAAGAGTTTTAATTGCTTTTCATCCTCACTAACTCTTAGCTATGTCATTCTAATTTTTGTGAGTCCAGTGTATGTGAGAGAGTATCCCATTCTGGATTCGTTTTTATTTTCATTTTGTTTTGTTTTAGTTTTCAGGTCTGTAATTGCTAATAAATTTGAGCATCTTTTCTTTCTTGTTTTCTCCTGTGTAAAATACTTTTTAATATGTTTTCATTTGTTAATTTGTAGGAGTTTTTTGTATGTTCTGGACGTGAACATTTTGGTAGTTGTGTTGTAAATATCTTCTCCTAGGTTGTACATTTAAAACTTTCTTTAATGTCACTTTTGGGAACCAGAAGTTCTTAATTTTATATAATTAATTTCACTGATCTTTTCCATTTTGTCCTGAACTTTTGTCTTAAGGAATAAATCCATCCCTTTCTCAAAAGTATAAAGAGAATATTGTTTTTTGAAAAAATTTTAAAGTTTTGCCTTTTAAAGTAAGTCATTAATCTACTATATTTATCCTCTTCAATAATATCATTTTTCTTGGCCATTCCTCTTCTATATAAATTTTTAAAAAATTTGTTGAGATTAATATTGGAACTGCATAGAATATCTCTATGAAAATTGAAAGAAATGGTATCTTTAGTATATTTAGTCTTCTTATTGATTTTTTAAAAATTATATTTTCTAGCTCTTTATTCTGGTGGATAGAAACACAATTAATGTTTTTTTTTCCTCCTTAACTTATTGATTCTTCATTCAGCAAAATTACCAGTCTCTCTTATTAATTCAGATAATTTGTACACTCTTTGGGGTTTTGAATGCAGGGAAAACATCTGTGAAAAGTTGTTTTGTTTCTTCCATTCTAATCCTTATACCTTTATTGCTTTTTCTTTTTCTTGCCTTGTGATGCTGTGTAGTAGCGCCAGTATGTTGAATGGATGAGGCAATTAATCTTGTTCCTGAAGTGAAAGGGAGTGCTTCTAACATTTCACCATTGGGCAGAATTTGTACTGTAGATAAGCATAGTGTTTTGAAAGTGGAATTTCATAACTCACCTAGATCATTTGTATGTCAATTCAGAAATCACAGTTGTTAAGAAATATTGACAGTTAATGTTGCAGAATTTGATGCTACAAAGGCCTAAAATTAGGCTTATGAAGATCTAATATTCAAATAGATTTAGAAGAAAACTGGGAGAACAGAATATTTAAGTCTCTCTTCTCTTTTAAACTCTCTCCTCCTCTATCCCTCAGGGCCCTAACCCACCTCACTCAATTATTATTACATGAAGAATAGAATAGTCATTGTTTGATATAGTAAAGATTGTGGGAGCAATAGGTTTGAGGATGAAACATCAGGAGTTCATATTTATGTGTTTAATCAAAACTGCTTATTAAATATAGATATTTAACTGGTAATGTCAGATAGGCAGCCAACTGCCAAGTCCGGAGTTGAGTAGAAGTCCAGGCCAGTGATAGAAATCTGGGAGACCTCAGCATATATAGATGGCATGTAAAGTCATAAGACTGGATGGAATCACCTAGGGGTAGACAGAGTAGAAAGAATCAAGGACTGAGGCCTGAGAACTCATAATTTATGATTTGGGATATGAAGTAAAACCAACCAAGGAGACTCAGAGACCAATGAATAAGAGAACGAAGAATACATGGTTTACCAAAAGAAAAGTACTGAAACTCTTTCAAGAAAAAGGGGACAATCACTTGGTCAGATGATGCCGATAGGTCAAGTAAGAAGACTGAAAACTGAGCACTTGAATTTAACAGAGAGGTTAGTAACCTTCATATGGTTTGGTAAAATGGTTGAGGATAGCTCCAATAGAGAACAGGAAGATATAAAATCATTCCATATGTGGTTGTGGGACTTAATATTTTCACTTAACTATATATTATAAATAATTTCTATGTCTTTAAGTATTCTTTTATGTCATCAATTTTAATGGCTGAACAGTATTGGATATATTGATTGTTTCCTTTCCCTTTTTGCTTCTAAACACACACTGGGATAAATATTTTAAAGTACATTTTTCAATTTCTGAAAATCCATGTTTATTTCCTTAGGTTAAATTGCCACAGACAGACTTGCTGGCTCAAAGGATACATGTCATAATATAGTACATCAAAATATATCATGTTATGATATTTTGCAAAAGAATACAAATGGCTAATAGTGAAATTAAGAACCATGTTTATCTACTATCAATCCAATATATGCAAATTAAACCTGTTGAGAGGACGTTTAATCAGAATTTTGAGAGCTATTCTAAGACTTCCTGCTTAAGTGAAAGTAGTTGAGAGTCGAATCTGGTTAATATTTCTTCCTGTTTTTTCTTTCATCCTTTTATTCAAGATTTATTTATTTATTTATTTATTTTGAGTAGTTACCATATGCTTGACCCTAGGGAAGACAATAACTGTAAGACAAATAATCCAATTGAACTATACAGCCTTATATCATCCTGCATTTTCTTAACGGGTAAACAGTATATAAAATAACTTTGCCTTTATCTCCTCTTTTGCCAGTTAAGTAGGATTTATGTAATTTTTGGTATTTAACTGATCTCTTCATGCGGGATAAGGACCATTTATATCAGTGATTCAAACAGAGCCTTGATCGAGCTGGAAAATTTTGAAGTAGTCTCATCTCTTCTATTACTCCTAATAATTACTCTGCCATTTATCATAGGATATGGATTTTATATTTTGAGGGTAGGGCATGCAGGATAAATGTCAGGGAATCATAAAGTGCTCCAGTGTGGACTGTTTGGCTTTTATATTTTGTTGGTAGTTATTGGGGATCGTAGGGTAATGAGAGTGATTTATTAATTTATTTAAGACATGGTTAAGTGAAAATAAGGTATCCCTTTGATCAGCATGTGAAATGTACAAAGTCTACTCCTGGGAGACAAAGAGACAAAAGAGAGGTCAATAAAACCGCCTAAGATTCTTCAAGGCAAATGCGCCTCTGTCCTCTCTGTTACTAAATGAGCCTAATTAGTTAAATATGGAGCAGTGTTTCATTGTTGTAACAAAGACACAATTACCATTACACTGGTAAAGAGAGATAGAGGGGGAGAGAGAAAGAATATGTATGTTTGGAAGGATGCAGGGGAAAGGAACTCTCATACACTGCTAGTGGGACCATCAGTTGGTCCCTCTCTGGGGAGTAATTTGGCAACAAATTTCCAGAGTGTTAAAATGTTTTACTTTTAGTAATTTATCCTGGGAAAGTATTTGGAGGTATTCTCAAAGATTTATGTATTATGATGTTTATTACAGTGTTATTTATAAGAGTAAAGAGTTGAAAACAATATAAATGTCCACCATTTATAAACGAATGTGTATTTATGTGATTTATTACTATGCAGCAGTTCATAATCATATTTTCAAAGACCATTTGATGGCATGGAGAAATATTCACAATATAATGCTAAATTAAAACTGTCAGATACAAACAAACAGCATTAAAGAGCAACCACTTATTAAACATTAATTTCATACTAAGATTTGTATTCAGGGCTTTACAAATACCCTATTTAATAATCCTCCAACAAATCTACAAGATGGCTATCGCTATTCTCAATTTAACATTGTAGAATCTAAGGTTAGAGAGTTAAGTTGCATTTCAAGTTCAAATCGTCCTATTAAATGGAACAGTTTCAAATATGCAGAGGCACTAGAGGGAAAATGTTTCTTAAAATTAAAGAAATTTTATGTGCTTCAAGTTTAAGGGAGAAAGTTATAGATTATGAAATAAAGTTAGAATTTGCAGAATGTTATATCTCTCAATATAGTTTAAATTAATATGGTAAGTTATGAAGATACCTTCAAAGTTTTTAAGGAAAGGAGTGAAATGATCTGATTTCTGTTTTAGAATGATGACTGAAGAACTATACGAGGGATGGAATTGCAATAGTACACATGGCAATATGTTTAAAGGTCTCATCTGTAGGGGATAATACTGGAGATGGAGATCAGGCGACAGACTGGAGATACATTGTGGGTACAGAATTAACTAGGCTCTGAGACATAAGATGTTAAGTGACCCTGTGGCTATATGCACAGCAATAGCTAATGAAATAGGAAACCCTAAGGAAAGTTCATATGTAGGACAGATGACCCTGAGTTTGGTTTTGAAGAAGTTTTATATGAGGAATCACTTTAAGGAGGCAATACAGAAGCAGAAGATTTTGGAGTTCAGGGAGAGAAAACTATGTTAAAAGTAAAGATTTGAGAGTTATTTGCATATTAAAGTTATTTAAAGCCATTGGAGTGAATGAGATTCCTAACAGAAAGGATATAGAACACGGCTTCTCAAATGGGCATGGATGGGTGTATCAGACTTGCATGTAGAGAGTCTCCAAATTATACAGTCATTGTCCACTCCAGAGATTGTTATGTCATTCCCTGTTATGGGGAATAGGGAGACCATAGTTTGGAAAAGCACATAGGCTGAGCTAATTTTTTTTTTTTTAATTTTGATGCCAGCCATATTAGTAGATGTTTACTAGAAATTTATTAAATAAATGAAGAATTTATTAATGAAGTTAGAATTCTCGAAGCAATACTTTCTGAATGAAGTGTCAGGGTTAATATAACTCCGATCATGTACTTAATTGGTGAAGGGATATACCAGGAGAGATATTTCCTTTGTAGGAGCAATAGGGCCTGAAAGAAATCACTTATCATGCTTAGGCATACATGTGGTTTGCATTTCAACATTGTATCTATAATTAGGTAATGAATATTTGAATTCGTTTTCCCTTCGGAATAGTTTCCAGGCAAACTCTTAAGGGCCTGTTTGATCTCCTGTATATTCTCAAAAAAAAACTGGTACCAAGTCCCATTTTTGTAATTTTGGTATAATACATTAAACAAAAGAGAGGAACCGTAAAAAGCAGAGAATGGATTGAATACACGAGGTGATACCTAAGTTAAGATGAAGAAGGATAGAGAAAAATAGAAGTCATATAGGTGAGCTATTAATGAAAATAAAAGATATGGGAGTGAGGCTGGGAATCTCAAGTGGTCTCCTAGGTAAGGACTTTAGCCCAGAACATCTGAGATGCCAGAACACCTCAGTACAGAACACGGCATCTCTCCAGAGTAGTATAGGTGATGAGTATTAAGGAATCATATGTTGACACTGGTCATCTCTTCATATGGAACATTTGAAGATATGCCCCATAATTCACAAAGGTTTTTATTTAAATCATAAAGACCAACTTCAGTGTGGATATGGAGGGATCAGGAGAGGAGCATCAGAGAATAAGAAAAATTACATGGAAGCTTGTTATTCCTCATATCTTGGCTATTTCAGCTCTTCTTGGTTTTAATGTGACATGATATTAATAATTATGTATTCTCAATGTTGTATGTATATTAGAAAGGAATAGTGAATTACAAGAGCTGTAATTTCCTTGCTTTATAACTCCTAAACCTCTCTTCCAGGAAATAAAGAATTTGGATAGTAATTCAGAAAACTTTTGTGGTGTTATATTTGACTATATCAGAAAAAAAAAAAAGAAGACAGAGTTTTGCCATTAAAAAATGTTAATCTATTTTAAACAAACCAGAATGATAATGAATAAAAGTACAATTAAATATAGTTTATACTTAAGGCAAAGCACTATGTTAATCCCATGTAGGACATAATTATCTTAGAAAGTTAGATTCAAGGACAGGAAATTAACTTCTAAGGGCACTATTGCAACATTTTAAACACCAGTTGATGGATGAGGGTCTGGACTTCAGTTGCGATAATGGAGATGGAGAGTGGAAGACAGATACGAGACACAGTTTAAGGGTAGAACTGACTAGACTCAGAGATACTCCTCCCACATAGAAGTTTAAGAACACACGCATAAACACACAGTAGGTTCTCATAATTTGTCTTCCAATCTGAACTCTCTCATGAGGGTTAGATTCTGAAGCTGGATACAGCATACCCAGAAGTCTGCCACTAAGAAGAACAGAAGGTAAGTATTTGGGTTAGCTGGGCAAGATGTATCAAAGCCAGGGTTCATTTGGAATGAGAAAACTAGTGTTGGAAAAATCATTGGAATGAAGACTTTCATCATTTTGTAAGGCTCCAAATAGCACTTATTCTTTTGTCTTCTAGTATGGGCAGGAAAACTTCATGAGATTGAAACCGATTCTATATGGCATCTCTTTCTTTGAGGTACTTCTCTGACTAGACCTTGGCTTTTATGAGTGTGTCCTAAAGGTTAATCTCCAAGGTCTTTGACTAGAGCATGAAGAGCACACATTCTCATATTCAGATTATTAAACCACAAATTGGCATAAACTCTTTGAAGGGCAATTCGGCTATATTTATCAATAGCCTTAAAGGTACACACACTCTTTGATCTGGAAAGACCTCTTCTAGATTTAATGTGGCAGGTGAGCACCTTATCTGACACTAAGGCTATGGTCCAAAAGACCAACCTACTCGAACTATTCTTGAAGAAATTGTTGAAAAGAGCTTGATGCTATTTGCCACTGCTCTCCTAGCTACCCTATGATCCCCAACTTATTCTGGTTGGAGACCCATGACTTGTACATCTCCTAGAACAGGGGTCCCCAAACTCTGGGCTGTGGACCAGTACTGGTCTGTGGCGTGTTAGGAAGCAGGCTACACAGCAGGCGGTGGTGAGTGATGGGACAGTGGGCAAAGCATCATCTGTATTTGCTGACTTTCCCCAGAGCTAGCATCACTGACTCAGCTCCACCTCAGATTATCAGGCATTAGATTCTCATGGGAACACTGGTCCCTGGTGCCAGAAAGGTTGGGTACTGCTGTCCTAGAAGACTAGGCCCTCTATGTTACTTTGAGTTTCTGCCACTGGTATTGCTTAGGTTCCTAATTTGAAGTACGATTCTTTTTTGCCAACTTTATGGTTATATCAATGTGTTAATTATAAGAAGACATTTATTCTTAATCATGGAGGCAGAGAGTTCCCACTATCTTCTTGTTCCCAAATCTCACTGGAATCTGTAATACTAAATGGGTATACTTTTCGTTATTGTTGTAGTTAAGGTCAAAGGCCTTTATCAGGTCCCTTACTTTTCTCATGGGAAACTCAGTGAAAAAACAAAAAGAGAAAGTTTTATTTATCAAAATAGCTTCATTGTAGACAGATACCCTTTCCCATCAATCTTTGTTTTAATAAATCAAACATCTGGTAAACCCACAACCTAATTTATCCTAGAAAGGTAATGAGGAATTGAAACTGCTATTCAGATAAGCTTTGGTCAGAATGAGTACACTGTTTTGCCATGTACCCCTTAGAGAAAGTTTTGGTTATAACCTAGCTTTTGATCATTGGAATCTTGTTAATCTGAATTAAAGGGCCATGGATCTTGGAATAACACTCTGAAGGGAGAATACTAAATACTTTCTATCTCTTATCTTTCCCTTGATTATCCCCAAACTTGAAGCTTAGTAACCTAGAACAGCCCTACTTAAAAGAGAAGGACAAGCTCTCTGGCTCCCAGATGAGATTTTGAGGAGCAGAATTAGAAACAGTGACTGTCATGCTCCATGCATCAGAGTGCACTGAGGATAGTTTCAGCAATTTGTTTGGATTAGTGTCTAGTAGAGTATCGGTGGCTTGGGACCAAAGAAGGGGGCTGCTGTAAGCTGAGGATGGAGATATAGGGAATAAGGACAAGTTTTAGTTAGCTGTGTATGAATCTGCTACAGGTGGCAGTCTAAGAGGCTCTAAACCCTTGGGTATGGGAGGTCTGGCCTTCTGAGCATGGACATAGGGACTAGGATAAGGAAGAATCCCAAGAATAAGAATCTAAACTGTATTCCTGAGCAAATATGGAATCTGAGGTGGGAACCAGCCAGGGAAGTGGGTTTCTGAGCTGGAGCCAGGCTCAAGGCTTGAAGAGAACTGTTGTTTTGTTTTGCTTTGTTTTGTTTTGTTTTTACAGGTGTGGGATGTGGAGATAAATAGGGAACCAGAGAATGGAAGATAGTGTCTGAGAGCGGAAGACATCCCAGGACCAAGATAGTCTAAACTAAACCTCTGGTTTAGGGAGGATGGGAGGAGAGTTGGGAAAAGGGGAGTGGAGAGAGAGAGAGATCTTCCAGGTACTGTTATAAGCAGCTAAGGCTACTGTGTAGGTGCTTGTGATCTTGCACATAAGTAGTAAGAAGTGGCTACAGGGCAGAGATAAGGCACGTGACTTAAAAGAGAAAGCAGGCAGTGGGGAGCTTAGCTCTAGGTGACAATACTGCAGAGTTTTTAAGGTTAAAGAATGACTGAAAATGATATTAGATTTTCTTTTTCTTAAATTTCTCAAATAGAGAAAAATATCCTTAAAACTTACTGAAAAGAAATAGTTTAAGTGGTATGGAGACTATCTAGAGTACATATTCAATTTAATTTTTAAAAGTGTTTGGAAAGTGTGTGTGTGTGTGTGTGTGTGTGTGTGTGTGCGTGCGTGTGTGTGTGTATACATACATATATATATATAGTTTTCAGGTATGACAAGTATTGGAGCAGCTTTGATGATCAAAAAAAGAGAACCGAAATTTAGAAAACATTCTTAGGAATATAATTTCTGGATGGGAATGTAGTGATTATCAGTGTCATCTCCACCAAAACTTTTAACTTTTAAAAACAGTTTGAATCTTTTATGATCTAGACTTTTGTTCTAGTTCTGAAAGCCAGCCCTTGCCTAGATTCTCCGAGCCCTGTTGACCTGGTGAACTACCAGTGCTTTCAATGGTAACTGGACACACACACTGCCTGGGGAGCTTGTTAAAATGCAGAGATGATTCTGGGGATGGGAGGTGGGTGCAGGTAATGATGCTGATATTAATCTGAAGACTGAACTTTGAGTAGCAAGGCATTAGGCTACCTTTGTTATATAAATTATACTCATATAAAAGGCATACTCTACAATACAAGTAACCGTAAAATTAACATCAACCCTCCTGCCCAATCATTAATCTGGTCTGCATCTTATTTTTGTTGACTTTAAAAGGAATCTGTGCTCATTGGAGAAATGTGACTGTAGGGGAAAACAGGTGTGGGTGCATTTGTCAGAAGCAGGGCAACATTATTGGTTTTTCCCAATAGGAAAATTTCAAGACAGAATTTTTCTAGACTTGATTTTTAGAAACTCTGAAAAACATGTCATAGTCATTAAGAAATTGTACTCTTTGTCCCACCTGGAAGAGGTGGGGTGAAGCACTTCTCTTGTCTTCCAAAGCATAACATTACAGCAGTTCCGAAGTACCTGAAAGTGTCTTTGTGTTAAGGCAAGGACTTGAGCTTCCTAGAGGCCTGTGCAGTACACTTCAAAATCCTTCTTCCAAGCATGTCAATGTCCTTTGCAAACCTCAACTGAATCACCATCATTATTACAGCCCAGATAATAGGCATCGGAATATCTCACAGCATCTTCTTTTCAGCGTATGAAGGGGACTTTAAGTTGCGGGAGTATTGTGTTATGGTTAGGGGGTCAAACGAGGCTTTTTCAAAAGAGAACACTGAACCCAGTATCTAACATGGGAATTAGAAAAGTAGTTTTCTGTTTAACTTGTCTAAATACTCCTTACTGGTTGACAGAGGAACTAAAAATTCCTATAGTGTTTCGCAAGCATGACTTACAGCCTCAAGGCATAGGAATTTACAAAAGATGGCTGGGAGGGCTCTGGCTTGTGTACACCAGCATTTTCTCTCAACAGATCATTTTCCCAGTTTTGTGATTCTGAGAAGTTGGTCTTAACTCCTTAAATATCCCTGAAAGGCACTTAAGAGTCTCGTTTTCTTGAAAAATAGTATCTCCAATTCCAGACAAGTATTTATTTGCCTAAATGTATTATATACACTTGAATTTAGCCAACATTCCCTACAGGAAACAAAGAAAGGTTTTCTTCCTTTAAAGCATTATAGGGCCCCATGTTGAACTATCCAGAGGACAAGCTGTTTATGTGTTATCTCAACATGTTTTGTCATCTCTGCTAACCTTGGGTATGTTTTCTGTCAATAGAATATACATTTTAAGAGGCGAGAAAGTGGTGTTTATAATTGTACTTTGAATCCAAAATGAATTCGAATGTATTAATAAATGACATTGACAATCACCAACATTAAGGACATTTGGAGTGGCTGATCTCTGGTTCATGAATAATGACTTATCTTGGTTTTAATAATTTACTTTAAAAAAAATCTTTTCCCTCTATTCTTTATCTGTGAAGTTGTAAGAGCTTTCGACCTCACCTTAGATGATTACTAGTTATGTTCCTAGAGGGCAGATATAAGTTAATTAGCAACAAGGGAGAGGATAAGGAAGCAAGAACAAAAACAGCATATTGCCTTCAAGACTATTAATGTCCCTTTGTGGAGGATGGCAACAGCTAATGTCTGGCAAGAGCAGTGGAGGAAGAAATTGCTGCAGGTTCAGGTGGGAGAGTGAGTCACCTTGAGGCCGGCACTGCTGATGAGGTTTGGAGAATAATCTTTCCATTAGGAGTGGGTCCTCCTTCGAGGATGGGGGTGTTATTAACTAACGTCTGGTACTTGAGGTGTTTGATTTACTTCCTGTGTACTGCACAGGAACAAAGCATTAAAAGCTCCACACATCACAGATCCACAGAGAGTTTCTGAAAATGCATCTATTTTCAAAATTTTAGGAGATTTTAGAGTCTGGGGCATTTCTTTTGCTGTGTGGGTATATATCACAGATGTATGTTATTCGAATGGATAAATAACTAGGTAGGTAGATAAATAGACAGATAGGTAAGTAATAGATATATATCATCTCTTGTGATTTTTTAGTAGAAAAATGTCATCTCATAGTCACCTGTCTCTACTGTGCTACTTTACAAAGTACCTGTTTATGGAGAAATTGTTTAAATTTAGATATCAAAATAGTTAATCAGTCATTTCTAATGTGCTCATATATAACCACAAAAAGTGCTTAGTAGATTTTATGAATAATAAAAGTATGATTTTTATAGGGATAGATTTGAAATTGTGTGTCTACCTTAAATGTCAAGATATTGTAATGAGGTATTAGCTTGCTTTGGCTTAAATTTGTAGATTTTATTCTTACTCACTTTTAAATACCTTTTCTTAATCCTTTATTTTTGGCTCATTTGATATGATTATCATTCCAATTTCTTGCCTCCTGAATAATAGATTCTAAATCATTCTCATTTTGGTCTTTGATTCCTTATTAAAAATCCCGAGGTCTAACAGCTAATGATGCTATTGATGCATGGCAACGCTGCCTTTAATCAAGGGTTTTTTCATTATTGCTCAGTATCCCTCTTACCCCATCCATGATAAGTTTTGTTTTGCCATTGCATTTTCTATTGCTATTTAAGAAGGTGGAAATAGACATTTATAGATAGCCCCCAAAATGACCTTCTACCTAATAGATGTTTTTACTTCTAATTAATATAATTTCATGGATGACACTTGTTTCTTGAAGAGGCTTTGGCTATTTTATGTCCCTCTATTGCAATCTATAGAAATTTATATAATTAGATATAATTTATTATTATTATTATTATTATTATTATTATTATTATTATTTTGCATAGAAGACAAGTCATTTCAGATACAGGCACAGGCTATCTTAGAAGCTATACCAATTCTGTAAACTTATAGAACATATTTATTTTCTACAAGAGCTAATCATTTAAAGGATGCCACACTGCCCCATGTGAGATAGCTACAGTTTGGTTTCAGATTAGTCAAATAGTTTTCAAAATGGTCTTATTTACCAATTATCATAGTTAGACAATAGTTTAAAGACAATCTGCGATCAGTTGGCTAGCTTAGTCATATAAGCAAAATTTGTACCTTGTTTGGAATTTTGACATCTTTAAGGTTATTTTATAATGAATCATTCAAAAAAATATTCCATGGAACATAAAGGTTCTCATTAAATATTAGTATATGTGAGATTCATGGCATGTATTTAGCTAACTAAAAATATTCTGATTAGCTATGAGGAAGTATTGAGCTCTCACTGCTAAAGAGACCAAATGTACTGGTTCAACCTGGGTTCCCTTCCATTCCAAGCTGTAAATTGCACAATCGTGTCCTGGGGTCACCAGGAGGACTGTATCATAGTATAAATAGGAGAAGGAAAGTCCATTCTACTGGTAGAAAAATCATGAAGGCACATTTTCTACTTATTGTCAAACAGGCATCACCAACTTATGAACAAAATTAAAGAATTGACACCATTTTGCATTTGCAAATGATAGCTATTAAGTAGGTATGAAGCACTGGAGAGGCAGGAGATCGTTTCTAGGTGGCGGAATCTTTTCCTGAACCTTGCTGATAAATTTGCAGGGGAACAAGGACTTCAAAAGGGCAAAACAAACAAATAAATAACTCCTTTAGATGTAAATTCTTAGTCCAACATTCCTCTTTCTCCAATGACTTACTAATAAAAAACAACAGAAAATTAATGAAATTAGGTACATGTAAAAACCATTTTAAATTGAGTGATTTCAAGAACAAAACTTGCTGACAGCCAAGCTGGTAATACTACATATCTAAAGAGTTTGTGCAATACATAAGCAGGTTGGTTTGTGCAGAATGTGAACTGCTGTAGACACCTATGTGTATCTGCTGTGTATAAAACACTATTTCACTGGGAGCAAAAGCTTGAGTCCTTGCAATAACCCAAAGGGCCCTGGCCCTCATCTCTCCAACTTCATCTCCTTATCTTTTCCATTACTCACTCTATTCCAGCCACATTGGCTTTCCTGCCCTTCCACAGACCACATACACTCACACCTCGGAACCTTTGCAATAGTCCTCTGTAATAAGAATCATCTTCAACCAGGAATCTGCTCCAAGTTTTTGCTCAAAGATCATTTTCCCAATGAAGCCTTCTGTGATCATACTAATTTAAAATTACGTTCCACTCTATAAGCACTCTCAATTCTCTGTATTCTGCTCTATTTTTTTTCTACTTTTTAAAATTGCTTTCTAACACACTTTCTTATGATTTGTGTTACTTATTTTCTTTCTCTATCACTAAAATGTAAGCCCCTTAAAGGTAGAGATTTTGTTGACTGTCATATCGTATAGCAAGCTTGCACATAGCAGGTATTCAATGAACATTGAGTGTATAATGAATGAGTCTAGTAAAAATAAATGTTTAATTAAGAATTGTGATAATAGTTGACATAAATATTGATTACTATATGGTGGCATTGTTTTAAGTGCTTCACTTATAAATTTACATAAAATTACCCCATTTTATCCTTAAAACATGAGATAGATAACATTATCTCTATTTTAAAAAGGAACAGTTGAGACTCAGAGAGTCTTGACCTACTCATGTGCTAGTAACTTGTAGAGTTGGGGTTCAAAGTTAAACAGCTAGGCTCCCAAGGAGGCCATACTCTTAATTGTGATATATTATCACTTTCTTGTTGCGATGATGCTAAGCTAGCAGTGTGAAGAAAAAGTATGTATAGCCGAGAAACAGGATTCGATTTGGGGAGTCAGAGGAGGCTTCCTAAAGTCAGCTCAGCTTTGAGAACTGAGATGATGGGAACCCTTAAATCTAAGGATTAGTTTGCAGCAAACTCAGCTAATGCCACTAGGTCAGTGAGCTTCTTATTGGTAAAGACTCCTGTTTTCCACACTGTGGTAGTGTCAGAAGGGACGAAATCATTTTGTAACTTGGTAAGTTACCGATCGGCTTGTGTGGACAATTCCTCACATTGACTGCATCAATTAAGTATAATGTCACTCAGCTTTTCAAATTATAGGACACCACATTGAGAAAGCAAACTTGAGGGGAATCTTATACATTCTGTTAAGTAGACTGGGGAGGGTGCTGTTAACAGCTGATTATGATCCCTTGTGACTGAGTTTCACTAGCAGGACTAGGGCAATAGGAAGAAACTAATTGGTTCCTGGAGGTGGCTTTGACTGCCTCAGAGAAAGCCTCAACTGCAACTACTCTGAGAATTAACAGCATGAGGCAGTGGGTAGACCATGCATTTATATACCTGTGCTTAAGTGCAAATGGAGAAAATAACTGGAGCGTGCACATACCAAGAGTCTCAGATGGGTATGACATCTGGCATCCTTCTCCCAGTACCCACCCCACTTACACTTCTCTCCATTTTCATGGAACCCTCATAAACATTTGCTTGTGGTCCTAAATGTTCTCCTTCAGGCACAGGAAGTGAACCACAGTGGGTTTCCAAGAACTATAGTATAGCCTACACTCCTAAGCATCCCATATCCACATTACTTCAAATGTCATGTGATTTATTTAGTACTAATCTTGCTATGAACCACTGACAGAAAAGTTTACTGTTTATTGTGTCTCGCACAGGGCAGTTAATAAAGTATGATTCTGGCATCCTTCTCAACAAAACTAAACTTCAAATATTAAGGAATAAAATTCTTGAGTATCAGTTTTTTCAGCCAGTGTCTTCTTATGAAGTTATTGGTGGAAACTCTTGTGTGATGACTAGCTTTTTAAAAATAAATTACATCTTTAAAAGAATTATATGCACTAATTGATAATATTATTTAAGGACTTATATTTTACAAATTGGTTATTATTTTGGGCTGGTAAGATGAAGAATCTAAACTCAATTTGCCTCCTAAGCCTTATTTATTTTTGCCATCCTAATGAATCCTACTGCAAAACAGGCCCAGTCACTGCCTCTGGAAATATAACTTGTACTTTCTAAATCATGCCAATTTCTTGCCTAGAAAACCTCCTTTCTCATCTCTGTCTCTTAAAATTCTATCTCTTAAGTTCTTCTCTGATCAACCCAATAGGAAGTGTCACATAGAAAAAAAACATGAATATTTTCTATGCTGATTGTGACACTTATCATTCATTTATTCACTCAAGAAGTATTTATTTCATTTTATACTACTTTTTCAATATTGTGATAGGTCTGGGAACATGGAAATAAAGAAAATGTACTTAGTCTTATACTTATGAAATATATAGTTAAATAAGCACAGATATGTGTGTATAAAGAGAACAGTTGTATCGAAAAAACTATAGAGTGCCATAAGAAAAAATAACATTAAAGAAAATAATTTGGAGGGTAAGGTCAGAGAAGGCTTCCCTAGGGAAGTAACATCTTACCTGAGATATGAGGAATGAATGAGAGTCATTCAGGCCAGGAGTAGAGGGGAGAATTTTCAATGGAAAAATGTCAATGCGTTTTATATTTTAGTTATTATGTACCTTTCTTATCTCTCTCAGATGGATGAGAATTTGTTTTGTTATTCTTTGTACTCCATAATGATTAGCATACTGTTTTATATACAGTAGGTACTCAAAAATGTGCTAGAGGACTTTGGCTTCCCATAACTGTAACTTCTTTTGAACTTACCCTCCTATGTAAATAATTACAAAAACTGGACAAAATATGTAAGACAGACATTTAGGCACTTTGAAAACAAAGAGAACAGTCCTATCATCCTTGAGAAAAGGAAAACCCATGAAAGTCTCCAGGTTTCTGCCTGGAGACTTTCCACAATCTTGCAGTAGGGAGACGGGTCCAGTAGAGACTAGAACTCTCACTGTGCTAAGGAGCAACAGATTAAAATTTGAAGCTGCTGAAGCAGTTGCAACTGGAGAGGCAGGGTACAGAAAATGAGGTAGCTGTATAAGGAAAGTATCTCAGAAGTTTGCATGAGTGTTTACCTTGTGTCCTTGGCTGATGGCTGAGGTGCTCATGCAAAGGGCACCGAGTTCACAAGGCTCAGCAAACAGTGGCTTCTAGGAGGCTGAAAGCAGTACAAATGCTTGAGGTTGCACAGGGCTAAGAGAAGTGAGAATCTGGGCCACCTGGGTGGAGGGATCTCATTGAGCATTTAGGCATCCAGTTAAGATCCCATGCCCAAGGAAAGAAAATACCCTTGACCTAATCAAATCAAAGTAAATCCTGAAATCAACCCACCCTACAAAGCACAACCAAGCCTAAAAGAATCAAGATAACCTACTAGCTACCTAATAAAACAAAACTCAACAGGACAGAAATGAGGAAAATATACATGAGACTCTCTAAAAACTACCATATACAATAAAGTTATTAGACAGGAGAAAACACAGGAAAATTTTGGCTATTATCAAGGAAAAAAACCATCCAATGGAAATAGATGTCAAAAAAAAAAAAGTCAGATATAAAAGCAGAAATTTTAAAACAGCTGTTAGGATTCAAGGATTTAAAGGAAAAAATGAACAAATTTTAGCAAAGAAATAGAATCTATAAAAAGAAACAAATTGAAATTCTAGAACTAAAGAATAAAATATCTGAAATTAAAAAAAAATACTCTGGATAGGTTAAACAACAGCAAAAAAAAAAAAATGTTAATAACATTATCCAAATCAAAGAAGGAAGAGAAAAGTGTTTAAAATATCAATGAAATCTCAGTGACCTGTGAGGCAATACTGAGCAGTCAAATATAAATATAGAGTATGAGGAAGGAAAAAAGTATCAAGAATGCATCAGAAAAAAAAAAATTGAGTAAACAACTGAAAACCCCCCAAATTTGGTTTAAAAAAAAAAAAAGCAATACCACACAGATCCAAGAGGTTCAATGACTCTCAGATAGGATAAGTCTAAGAAACAACGTTGTAAGCACATCATACTCAGTTAAAAAGATCTATTATGTACAACTTTGTACCAATAAATCTGACAAATTCGATTAAATGGATAAAAATCTTAGAAAAAAAAAACTCTCTAAAACTGACATAAGAATAAATAGAAAATCTGAATAGTTCCTTACTCATTAAAGACATCTAATTCATAAATAAATACTTTCCCACAAAGAAAACATCAGGTTGAGATAACTTCCCTGGTGACTTCTGTCAGATATTTAATGATGATTAATATCAATGTTACATAAACTATTTTAGAAAAACATAAGATGTGGCAACATTTTCTATGTTTTTTTTTTTTTCATGTGGCCAGCATAACCATAAAACCATCATAAAATAAAAATAAAGTTACAGAATGGTATTTCTTATGAGCAAACTTATAAAAATTCTTAACCAAATATTAACAAATAGAATCCCGTATTATATAAAATAATGAAGTGCAGTTTATCCCCAGGATTTTAAAGTTGTGACAAGATTTTTAAAATTCATATTAATGAATAAAGAACAAAAATTATATAATTGTCTTAATTGAAGCAAAAAAAGCATTTGATGACATTTGTACTCATTCATGACAAATTCTCAGACTAAGCATAGAATAACATTTCAATTATAAATGACATCTGTAAAAAAACTCCAGTTAACATTATTGTTATATACAACACTTTTTTCCCTAGTATCAAAACAAAGAGAGGATATTAACTCTTATCACTTCTATTTAACATTGTACCCAGTGTAATAAAGCAAGGAAAAAAAATAGTATAAAGATTAAACAGAAGAAATAAATTTGTCTTTATTCATAGATGACATGATTGCACATTTGTGTATGTAGAAAATCCTGTGAAACCTGAAAAAGATACTATGACTAATGAATGGGAAAAATCCTGGGATACAAGGTTAATATAGAAAAATCAATTGATTTTAATATATTAGCAAATAATTGATAAAGATTAGTAGGCCAAACCATTTAGTAACACCAAAAAACAAAATAATTAGGAATAAATTTAATGAAAGACATATTTAAGTCCCGTACACTAAAAATTACAAACTGTTAAGAGCAAATTTAATGAGGACCTAGATAAAGAGAAGAACACTATATTCATAAATTGGAAATTCAGTATTTTTAAGATTTTCATTTTCTCCAAATCAATCTATAGATTAGAGGCAATTGCAATTAAAAAAAAAAAAATCATAGCATAGACATTGGCAGCCTGATCCTAAAACATATGCAAGGTGAAAGATCTGTAATAGACAAAGCAGTCTCCAAAAAAGGAAAAAAGGAGACATTACACTAATTTTAAGAATTACTATTAAGCGATAATAATTGAGACACTGTGTGGCGTCGGAAGAAGAATAGACAAATAGAACAATGGAAACAAATAGAATATGCGGAAATATACACCTACCTATAAGGTCCAATGATGCCAATGCAATTTAATGGGGAAAAGATAGTCTTTTTAATATATAATGTTGCAACAACTAGATAAAAGGAAACGGTGTAATTTTTGTATGTGAAATGAGGTGAGGAACAAGATTCACTGTTTCCCTTTATCTACTTGTTGATCCTCACCTCATTTCACATACAAAAATTAAAAGCTAAAACTAAAGAACTTCTAGTATAAGAGATAGAATGTTATGGCTTAGGGTTAGGCAAAGATATTTTAGTCAGACACAAGAGTTCTAAATATTAAACTAAAAAGATGAATTTGTCTTGATTAAATGTTTTTAAAGTCTTCTTATCAATAGATGTTGTAAAGAAAATGAAGACAGGACACAATGGGAGAAATGTATTCACCATACCTACATTTGACAAAGAATTTATATCCAGAATATACTAAATACTCTTAGAACTAAACAATAAAAGGGCAAACACAATTAAAAAACAGGCAAAGGTCTTGAACAGACATTTCCCAGAAGAAAATACACAAATGGACACTAAGTACATGAAAATGTGCCGAATATCATGAATCATCAGGCAGATTAAAACTACAATGTGATAATATTTCACTCCCAACAAAGTGGTTTAAAATGAAAAGATGGACAACACTACATATTGACAAAATTGTGGAGCAGCTAAGTTTTTATGTGTTGCTGATGGGTGTGAATGTAAATTACTATGCTTTAAAAAATATTGTTAACTCCTCATAAAGTTAATTATATGTGTACCATATGACTTAGCATTTCTACTCATTTATATTGTATAAAATATAATTCACAATATCGATATTGTTGCTCAATAAATTATCACAAGCTTAGTAGCTTAAAACAAAGTTATTATTTTACCTTTCTGGAATTCAGAAATCCAAAATGGGTCTCACTGGGCTAAAATGAAAATGATGGCAGGGCACCATTCCTTTCTGGAGGCTCAAGGAGAAAATTTGTTTTCGTGCCTTTTCCAGTTTTTAGAGGCCACACATGTGTCTTGGTTTGTGGCCCTCTTCCGTCTTCAAAGCCAGCAATGGCCAACTGAGTCCTTCTCTCATCACATCACTCAGACACTGACTCTCCTGCCTCCCTCTTCCACATTTAAGACACATAATTACATTGGGCCCACCTGGAGATCCAGAACATACTCCCTATTTTAAAGTCACTCCATTGACAACATTAATTCCATCTGTTACCTGAACTTTCCTTTATGATGGAGCTAACTTATTCATAGATTCTGGGGATTATATGTGAATATCTTCGAGAGGCCATTATTCTGCCAATGATGAGTACTTATCTAAAAAAAATGAAAACATATTAATGGTACACTCACACAAATTGTTTAAAACAACTTTATTCAGAATAGCACATAACTAGAAACAACTCTAATTTTTTTCATTAAGTGAATAGGTAAATAGATTACACTAAATTATTACAATGGAAAGCTACTCAAAAATTTTAAAAAGTATGCTTTAATTGATACATTAAACAACCCCTAAAACATTACTCTGAGCAAAAGCAGCAAGATATAAAAGAGTAAATACTAGGAGATTCTATTTTTATGGCATTCAGGATCATCAAAATCAAATTAGGTGATAGAAATAAGAATACTCATGTTTTAAAGGGGCCAGATTAACTAGAAAAGGACAGAAGTGAAATTTCTGAGATAAATGATGGACATATTTTATATTTTGGTTGAGGTGATTTCACAGATGTGTGTGTATGTGTACATATATATTAGTATTCATAAGATCCATGGATTTTACTCTGTGTAAATTTTACTTGATAATACGAATTAAAAAAACATATTGGAGTAATAAAGAACAAATGACCTAAGTTTCTATAATTAAAAACAAAAACAAAACAAAAAGAAACAAACAAACAAATAGTAGAGGGCAAAACATTACTGTTGCTTTTTGCTTTGAACTGCAAATTCAGTTTTTAAAATATACCCTTCAAGTTCAAGTGTAATGGCTATGTAAACATTTGCAACAAATTTGAGCCTGGGGATTCTACATTTTTACCTTGCTAGAGATATTTTAGGGCTTTCAAAAATATAAGTCAGATTTAACTTTTTCAGCTTTATTGAGGTATAATTGACAAAGTTGTAATGTATTTAAAGCATACAATGTGGTGATTTGATATACGTACACAATGTGAAAGAATTCTATGAGTTTTCCTCCATTCCCCAGCAAGGTTACACGCGTACATATAAAATAAAGTCAGGGGCCTTAATGGTGATCCTCTAAATAGATTATGAAGCTTCTCCAAAGAGTTCTGTGTTGGCAGACTTGATGCCACTTTGCAAGTACAGTCATGTGCTGCATAATGACATTTCAGTCAACAGTGGACCACCTATAAGACGATGGCCCCATAAGATTATATGGATCTGAAAAATTCCTGTTGCCTAGTGACATCATAGCCATCGTAATGTCATAACAGAATACATTACTCATGTGTTTGTGGTGATGGTGTGAACAAACCTACCGTTTTGCCTGCCATATAAAAATGTAGCAGTATAATTATGTAAAGTACGTAATGCTTGATAATAATAATAAATAAAAATGTTACTGGTTTGTGTATTTACTATACTATGATTTTATTGTTATATTAGAGTGTACATTTTCTACTTGTAAAAAATGTTTTCTGTAAAACAGTGTTCCATGTTATGTCAGTAGCAGCCTCATATATCACATGTTTGCTGTATCTCTTGATTGCATTATTTTCTCTTGTGCTTGATTTGATCTGTGGTGTTTTATTAATTTAGTGTAGCCTAAGTGTACAGTGTTTATAAAGTCTATAGTAGTGGACAGTAGTGCCCTTGACCATCACATTCACCCACCACTCACTCACTGACTCACCCAGAGCAACCTCCAGTCCTGCAGGCTTCATTCATGGAAAGTACCCTATACAGGTGCACCATTTATTCTGTTTTATACCATATTTTTACTATACCTTTTCTATGTTTAGATATGTTTAGCTACACAAATGCTTACCATTGTGTTACAATTGCTTACAGTATTTAGTACAGTAACATACTGTACACTTGTAGCCTAGGGGCAATAGACTATACTACATAGCCTGGGTGCACTTACTAAGTGCCTTTTATGATTTCGCACAAGGATGAAATCATTTAAGATTCGTTTCTCATAATGTATCCCCGTCATTAAGCAGCACATGACTGTAGTGTTCCAGTGATTTAGAACAATACTGGCCCTCTTATTGCAGATCTCTCCCTCCAGGATTAGACTTGGGCCCCTGGGGCTAGGATAGAAGATAATCTGAATGACAGAAGTATTGTTATTATTAAAATCACCCCGCCCCACTCATCCCTGCCTTCACAGCTTTGACTTTAGGATAAACCAATATGCCTGGGTGCTCTCCACTCTTGATTTTTTACCCCCAAGAATCTCCTCAGCAGTTCTTACAAATAGACTCTTAGCTGACCCAGCTCTCTGGATGCACCATTTGTTACATATTTGAATCTAAGATAAATGCAGTTTAACTTGCCAAAAAGGAACCACCGCTACACATAAAAGATAAATAAAAAGATACTGGGGCATCAAGAAAGCCAACTCAATTAAGATGAATTCACTGGTAGAGTGTCTTCTATAAAGTAAATGATTAATAAATATATATTGTTATTTTGGTGTACTGTGTCAACAGAGCTTAGTACTAATTTGCTCTCTAGCTACACTTCCTTGACCAGGGTGCTGAGGCAAAGAAGATGGCACAAATGGTCCAGGAATGGGATATTCCTGGGATAATCTGCCTTAGCCAATTTAATGAGGAGGCCATGATACGAAGGTGCTAGTTAGTCGACATTGAAGCACTCCAAAGTAGAATTGTGGAAGAAATAGATGGTTTGAGTAAAGTGAGAAATGTTGAGAAAACAAAATTTTCACAAAATTCAGGAACAAGTACCATGCATGTGGTAGCATGAATCATAACAGGTGAAGCGATATGAAAGTCCTCAGGCATACATCAATAATGGGCTGCTGATACAGGATCAAAATTGAGTATTGTGACTTTACTGAGTAGAAATAGAGGAAGCTGCAGTATTGGAGAATCAACATATGCAGTACTAAAATATCTGAGAATTAAGGTAGAGATTGACATTGGCTACTAGCAATGTACTGACGTGGGTGCTGATGATCACTATCATTTGCTGCATCTTAGAAAGGCCAGTAGAAAGAAAATGTTGGCAAAGAGAGATAATTTATGTATTTTTTAGGGCATATACGTCACCTCTCTACCAATCTCAGATATAACCATCTTTCAAAGCTTGGGCCAAGTTACTTCTCTATGAGAAGTCTTTTATGGCTAGTACTCCAGCTGGTTTGTTAGTTTGTTCTTTTTTTCACTCATACATCCATTCTCTTACTGAGTGGGTATTGTGTGGCAGGCTGTGCTATCCCAAATCTTCTCGACTACAAGAAACCACACCTCTGAACCTGACCTAGGCTCCTGGAGGACTGTGCAGTTGTGGAGAGAGGAGTAGGACTGACCTATGAATGTGGAGCATAAAAAGGAGAAATCATCATGGAGAAAAAGGAGAATAGTACAATGTACACACAGACATGCAAGATACCAGTAGGGAAGTACTTGCAGTGCAGATAAAAAAATTCAGGTGTACAGTTATCAGGCTATTGCAGAAAGGTTCAGAACAAGCGAGTAGGAGTCAAAACTAGAAATCAATGCACATTTGTCTATAGTCTGGGCAAGCCTAGAATTTTGTGACTCATAAATCTTTCCAGAATAATATATATAGTCATGAACCTCCTAAAAAGTTTTGGAAGGGACTGTATCAATTTTGTACAGTACTATCTGGCAGGATTCTAATGGAGAAAGGACTGGAGGGAGAACCAGGACACTACTCTTGTGTGCATTACTAAATGGAGACAAGGTGGCTAGTGGCTGCCGATAAAGACTATTAACTATACCCTCGAGGCATGAAAGGGACAGAATTTCCCATTTTGCTTTCATTGTTTAGAATTCTCACTCTACTACCTGAAAAAGACAAGAGGCCCTGCTTTAGTCATTTTACTGAGGGGTGGGGTGGGGAGGAAAGCTGATAAAGAAATACAAAGATAGAGACAATTGCAGAAGGGGAGATCAGAGAAAGGGAGCTCATGGGCGAAAGCTAGGTAGCTTTAATTTTTAAGTGGTTTGGGCACAGTAACTGAGTGGTGGTATAAGATAGGAGGAGGTCATTAGCTCTCCTTTCAGAGTTTCCATCAGCTACTTTCCCTTCTCCCATATTCTTTGATTTGAGAGAAATGATTTCTTAATTTTAAATAAGATGCTATACAGCTGCAGCTTTCAGACAAGATCCACAGCCCCTGCTTTCAACCAGGTTACTCCTTTAAAACCTCCCTAAATAGCTTCTGGTTTTCATTTAAGGATGTAGAGAGCTGGAAAGAGTATCTCTCCCGGCCTCATAATTTAAAAATAAAAAAAAAATAAATTTAAAAATAAAAATAATTTAAAAATAAAAATAAAAGTCTGGATAAACTGCAAATTCATGACTTTTTTCAAATCTATTGGGAGAAAAGGGGCCAAGGAGCAATCAAATAGCCCCAAATCCAAGGAGACACAGGCAACTTAGGGAGTAATGAGATGTGCGTGTTCACTTATCTGGAGTAGATGCCATTGCATTGGGAGCAATAAGAAGAGTTTAGTTAAAATAGATCACAATTTGGTGAGCAAATGTGGGCTGGCAGGGGAATGTGAAGACCCTGGGAGAATTTCCCTCAACACCCTCTTACATGCTCTTTCTCCTTGAATCGATAATGCTTTCACAGAAAAGAACAATAAAGAGCCCTAAGGAATCCTTTGCTGTGGTAAAGACCTGGGACAGCAGCACAAATAGGAGCAGTTACAAGGCTGTACCTAGATCATTTTTCTTAATTTCCCTATGAACAAAAGCCTTACTTTGTGGAATGAAGGTGAGGTCTACATCCTCATCGTTAGGGCCCAGGTGAAATTCATTGACTCGGGGGAAGGCAACGTGGAGAAAAATTTCTACCTAAGGAGGTGCAGGAATACATGGTAGACCCAAGACCAAGTGACAGGATTGGGGAGAAGAACTGAATTGGCACCCCCTTACGGCACAGGCACAGGTGTCTGCCTAAGCATGAGGATTAATCAAAATAACAGAGAATAATACTCCCCATGCTCTCCCGACTTCATGCTGTGGCTTCCCTTCCACTGACAAGCCATTGAGCTTCCAGTGACAAGGAATAGATAAATACTGCTGAGACTTACAAAAGATCCTCTCCGAGGAATAGTTAAAAGGGAGAACCTAAAGGGCAAAGCAGATTTGCTCTGCTAAACCAGCCCCCTGGCCCTCAAACACAATCATTACAGGAATTTAGTGCCCGTGTTACTCTGAGGGAAACCATAGCAATAACAGACCTTAAACCTAGACCAGCTCCTAAATATGATATACTCAAATCCCTACACTAAAGTCTTAATCAATAAATAAGGTGTGCTTTTTTCCAGGCATAAAAACAATTTACCTCAGTCTCCAATGTCTACATAAGGTGTTCCGCTTTCAACAAAATATGATTGAAAAAAATATCAGTAAAGATATAAAAGATCTGAAGAACCTTATCTAACAATGAGATCTAATTCATATTTATGGAACACTCCGCTGAACAGCAGTATAATAAATTTTCCTTTATTTGAGCTTTTGAAGCATTCTCCAAGATAGAACATATTTTGGGCCATAAAACAAACTTCAAAGAATTTAAAATAATAGAAAAATATGAAGTACATACTTGGATAATAACAAAGTTAAATTACAAATATAAATAACAAAAATATCTGGAAAATCCCTAAGTGTTTGTAGGACAACATACTTTTAATGCACCATGGGTCAATGAGGAAGTCTCAATAATAAATTTTAAAATATTTGAACTGACAAGAATAAAAATACCACATTTCTAAGTCTGAGGGATGCAACTGCAGCAGTGCATAGAGGGAAACTGATAGCATTAAATTCTTTTTCTCCCCCAAGCTTTATTGAGCTGTAATTGACATATAAATTATGTAAGTTTAAAGTGTACAGCATGATGATTTGATATATGTATATATTGTGAAATAATCACCACAAAAAGTGGTAAGAGTGGGCACCCTTGTTTTGTTCCTGATCTTAGAGAAAAAGCTTTCAACCTTTCACCATTGAGCATGATGTTATCTGTGGGCTTGTCATATACAGCTCAGCTTATGATGTTGAGGTACGTTCCTTCTATACCCAATATGATGAGAGTTTTTATCATAAAACAAGGTTGAATTTTGTCTCATGCTTTTTCTGTATCTATTGAGATGATCATATAATTTTTATCTTCCTATTATTGTGGTGTATCACATTTACTGATTTGCAAAAGTTAAACCATCCTTGCATCCTAGGGATTAGTCCCACTTGATCATGGTGTATGATTCTTTTAATAAGCTGTTGAATTTGGTTTGCTAGTGTTTTGTTGAGCATTTTTACACGTATGTTGATCAGGGATATTGGTCTGTAGTTTTCTTTAAGTGTCCTTATCTGGCTTTTGTGTGAGGGTAACGTTGGCCATGTAAAATGAATTCAGGACTATTCTTTTAAAGTTTTTTGGAAGAATTTGAGAAGGATTGGTGTGAACTCTTCCTTAGATGTTTGGTAGAATTCACCAGTAAAACCATACGATTCTTAGCTTTTCTTTTTTGGGAGGTTTTTGATTACTAATTTAATTGCCTTACTTGTTATTGGTCTGTTCAGATTTTTTTTATATTTTTATGATTCAGTCTTGGTAGATTTTATATTTCTAGGAATTTAATCATTTCTTCTAGATTGTCCAATTGTTGACATATAATTGATCTTATGATCTTTAGTATTTCTTTGGTATCAGTTATAATTTTATTTATTGAGTCTTCTTTTTTTCTGGTTACTCTAGTTAAAAGTTTGTCAATTTTGTTTATCTTTTCAAAGGAACAACTCTTAGTTTTAATTTTTTTAGTTTTTCTGTTTTCTATTTCATTTGTTTTCTATTCTTTATTATTTCCTGCCTTCTGTTAACTTTGAGCTTCATTTCTGCTTCTTTTTATTAATTCATTGAGGTGTAAGTTTAAGTTGTTTAAGATATGTCTAATTTCTTAATATATTTATTTATTAATTATTATTTATTATTTATTAATTTATTGGATGGCTTAGCTGGTAACATTTACAAGCAAGCCAGGTTTGTTATTGGGGTCTCTAGTTGGTCAAGGCCACTGCCAATGCTCTGAAGTTGGATGAAGGGGAATGGGGAGGACTTACCAACAGCTGGGCTCTGAATTTCAGTGGGCCTGCTGGTTGGGCTCTGGATTCAAGTAGGGTTTCTGGCTGTATTGTGTGGTTATGTGGTTAGCAGGATTCTGTAATCACCTTTTGTTGGGTGAAAGTGCATGCTGTGTTTCCTGGCAAGGGGGTGCCCCTGGATGGCTTTTGTGATTGGGCAGAGCTCGAGGCCATGCTTCACAATTGTTCTTATTTGGGTAAACCTCAGGCTGTGCTTCTTGATGAGACGGTGCTGCTGGCTGGACTCTGTGTTGAGGCATGGCCATAGGCCAGGCTTTGTGGTTAGACAGGACCTCAGGCTATGCTCTGTGATCAGGCAAGGCTGTAGTCTGTGCCCCCAACATTCATTGGAGCCACTGGCTGGGCTTTGTGATCAGGTAGGCTGCTGGTTTGTTCGTGAGGTCACTGCCCAGGCTCTCTGGTTATGCAGGGCCTCTAGCTGTTCCCCACAGTGGAGTGGGTCTGGAGACCGTGCTTTACAGTTGGTCTGGGTTCCTGTCTAGGCTTCTTGATCAGGTGGGGCTACAAGCTAAGATCTGTAGTTGGGGTCACCGGCTGGGCTCTTGCCTAGGTGAGGCCTCTGCTATGTTCAGCAATCAGGCAGGGCCCTGATGCAGGGTGGAGTTGCAGGCTAGGTTCTGCAGCTGGACTGTACTACAGGCTGGGCTTCAAGGCTGCTCAGAGTTACTGTTCAGACTCCCTGGTTATGTGGGGCCAATGACTATGTTCAACAGTTGCCAGGGCTGCTGGCTTAGCTTCCTGCTCAGGTAGGCTGTCTGGTGTGCTTCTTGGCTGCCAGACATCTATGGCAATAATTTCTGATGGAGCAGGACTGGAGGTTTTGCTTAGCATTAGAAGGGGCTATGAATTTGCTCAACAGACAAGATGGGGCCCTAGAATGGGCTCCATGGCCCATATGGCCCATTGGCTGGGGTGTCTAACTCAGACATTAATGAAGGGAATTTTTTTTTTAAAAAAAGGCCTATAGATCAATGAAACAGAAATAGATGTACATAAATATAGTCAACTAATTTTTGTCAAAAGTGCAAATGCAATTAAATGGAGAAAGGATAATCTCTTCAAAAAACTGGTGGGAAAATTAGACATCCATATGAATAAATATGAACTTCAACTTTATAAAAATTAACAAAATAAATTACATAGTTAAATTTAACATGTAAAATTATCAACTCTGAGAAGAAATCATAGAATAAATTCTTGGGTGACAGAAAATTTTTAGATGTGACACTAAAGGAACGACCTTCAAAAGAAAAAGATGATAAATTCCGCTTTATCAAAATGTAAAGCTATTGCTCTATGAAAGACACAGTTAAGAGAATAAAAACAAAAAGCACAACTGGGAAAAGTATTTGCAAATTATATATCTGACAAAGTCCTTATTTCCAGCATATATAAAGAATTCTCAAAATCCAAGAATAAGAAAACAAAAAAAAAATTTATTTAAAAAATGGCCAAAAGATCTGAACAAATACTTTACCAAAGAAAGTATAGAGATAGCAAATAAGGACATGAAATTATGCCTCATTAGGGAAATGCAAATTAAAACCTCAAGGGGTTACAACTACACACCTATTAAAATGTCTAAAAATAAAAATTTTTATGAGGTGGTAACAAGTGTTGATGAGGATGCAGAGCACCTGGTACTCCAATACATTTTGGGTGGAGATGCAAGATGTTTTTCCATTTTGGAAAATAGTTTGGTAGTTTCTTATAAACTTCAAAATACATTTGCCATATGACCCAGCACTCCCACTCCTAGATATTAACCTCAAAAACAATGAAAACTTATTTTCACATGAAAATATTTATGTGAATGTTTAATGTCAGCTTTATTAAAAAAAATCATCAATAAATAGAAATGACTCAGATATCCTTCATGCAACTGATAAACTTTCTGTGGTATAGCCATACAATGGTATACCGATCAGCAATTAAAAAGAATAAAATATTTTTTCACATAACAATATGGGTTAATCTTTTTTTTAATTAATGTATTTTCCAATTACAGTTGACATACAATATCATATTAGTTTCAGGTGTACAACACAGTGATTACCCTGATAAGTCTAGTACTCATTTGACACCATACACAGTTTACAATATTATTGACTGTATTCCTATGTTGTACTTTACATCCCCATGACTATAATAACTGGCAATTTGTATTTCTTAATCTTTTTCACCTTCTTCATGCATGACCCCCCAACTCACCTACCCCTCCGATCTGGCAACCATCAATTTGTCGTCTGTATCTATCAGTTTCTTTCTATTTTATTTGTTCAGTTAGTCCATTTTCTAGATTTCACATTTAAGTGAAATCATATGGTATTTGTCTTCCTCTATCTGACTTATTTCACTTAGCATAATACCTTCTAGGTCCACCCATGTTGTCCCAAATGGCAAGATTCTATTTTATTTTATTTTATTTTTTATGGCTAGGTAATATTTCATTGTATATATGTACCACTTCTTCTTTATTCATTTGTCTATCAATGGAAACTTCAGTTGTTTCCATATCTTAGCTATTATAAATAATGAACATAGGGGTGCACATATCTTTTCAAATTAGTGTTTTGGAATTCTTCAGATAAATACTCAGAAGCGGAATTGCTAAGTCATGTGGTAGTTGCATTTTTAATTTTTTGAGGAACCTCCATACTGTTTTCTATAGTGGCTGCACCAATTTACAATCCCATTTACAGTACTCGAGGGTTTCCTTTTCTCCACATCCTCACTGACACTTTTTGTGTGTTGATTTATTGATGATAGCCATTTTGACAAGTGTGAGATAATATCTCATTGTGAGTTTAATTTGCATGTCTCTGATGATTAGCGATGTTGAGCATCCTTTCATGTGTCTGTTGGCCATCTGTGTATCCTCTTTGGAGAAATGTCTGTTCCAGTAATATAGATTAATCTTAAATGCACTTTATTAAGTGAAAGAAGCCAGACCTCAAAGGTTACATATTGCATAAATCCATTTATATGATACTTTGGGAAAGACATATCTATAGGAAAGAAAGACAGAATTACGGATGCCAGGAGTTGGAAAGTGGAGGAAGGAGCTGACAAAAGATAAAACATGAGAATTTTTAAGGGGATGGAAATATTGAATATGGATCTACAGTAGTGCACCCATGACTCCATGCATTTGTCAAAACCCATAGAAATGTACTCCACAAACAGTATATTTTATTATATGTAAATTTAAAACATCAGTTATTATGAGAGAAGAAAGATGAAATGCAAACTGTGACAAATGAAACTAACTGCATTACAAGTGAATAAAGAGTTCAGGTAAGTAAGTTTGGTAAAAAGTTATTTGACTAGATTCTGTAAGGTTAGAGATATAATTTTCACTACCATTATATTCTAGTTATTAAATGTGTTTCTCACAGAAGCATAATTTATCAGTTCTGAAACTATACATAGACTAGACTTGAACAAATAAGTAAATATTCTGTGATAATGAGAGCCAAGTTTCTCACTGTAGGAGAAAGAAGTTTCAGGTAAGCAAGGAGAGGTCAGAATGAACTGGGTGGTTCTGCATTAGAATTGGAGGTGTCAGCATGAACTCATGGTGGCCTAAATTGGTACAACTTGAATAACAAAATAAATAATAATGGCATTGTATGATAACCCAAAGAATAAAATAAATACTTATGAGTCTATCTGAACATAAATAGAAAACTGAATAAATAAATAAGTGGGGAGAAGGGACACTAAAGTAGTAATTGCTGCAAACAAGGTCCGCCAAGTGGCTACTAAAATTAGTGAGTGAAAATTTATACAGAAACAGAATAATGCTATTTCCCCCATATTTTTTAACTATAAATAATATCTCCCTAAATACTTATTAATTGCAAAAGAAAAAATAGTAATTTTACAGTGAAAAAACTTGACCGACACACCTTATCTAAGTGATCAATGTTAGTATTACCAGGTATATATACTGATATCATCTACCCCCTGACAGGCCTATAACACCTCAATGTTTTCTTTCTCAGTACTGTGTAACTTCAATCTAATAATTAGAAAACATCAGACAAAACCAAATTAAAGGTCAAGAAAGACAGGAAAAGACTGATGAATTGTCACAGATTAGAGGAGACCAAGGAGACTTGACAACTAAATTCGATGTGAGATCCTGGATTGAATCCTGGAACAGAAAAATGACTTGTGTAAAAAATTGGTGAAATCTGACTAAAATCTCTAGTTTATAGTATTGTGCCAATGTTAATTTCTTATCTTTGATAATTGTTCAATGGTTACATAGGGTTAGATGGTAAAGGCACACTGGGTACTCTCTGTACTACTTTGTAAATTTTCTGTAAGTCTAAAATTGTATCTAAATAAACCCTGGAAGTTATTATACTTAGTGAAATTAGTCAGACAGAGAAAGATAAATACCATATGATTTCACTTATATGTGGAATCTAAGGAACAAAAAGAACAAACTAATCAAAAACAGGCTCACAAATATAGAGGACAATCTGGTAATGGCCAGAGGGAATGAGGGATGGGGGTGCTGGGAGAAAGGGGTGAAGGGTTAAAGAAGTACAAATTAGTAGTTGATAGATGGTCATGGAGATAGAGAGCAGGGCATAAGGAATACAGTGAGCATTAATGTAATGGCTAGGTGGAGAGCCAGAGGAGAGAAAGAGCAATTAGGGGGATCGTTTTATAAACTGCATAAATGTTTATCAAATATACTGTATACTTGAAGCTAAGTAAACAAATGAACAAACAAATAAATAATAAAAAACTCTCCGTACTTCAGTTCTAAATATGCCATTAAACATATACAATGACATAAAAGTATATAAAACTTTTTATGACCTTGTTTAGCATTCTTTGTTTTACACTTCAAAAGTCAACAGGCTTCTTTCTATAATTTCCACTTTTTTATGGTAAGATAAAAGGGAAGGTTTTAAACTGCAATTTATAAACTCTTCAAGTAACAGATTGTGGGTGTGGAGAGTTTTTATTCCTCATAAATGAAAAGGCAAATTAGATATAATCATCACTAGATTTTATCTGTTTAACTTTAATTTTCAAAATACTACAGACATCTTTTGATGCCGAGCAGAATTTTGAACAGATAAATGTAACTTATGGAACTGGATTTTGTTTGGATCACATTGAGGCAAATATGCAGCTATTATTTTTATACTTCTCATCAACTTGTACTTCAACATTGACATTCCTTATTTCTCTTTGATCTATCCAATTGTCCATCATAGGTATAAACTAAATAAAATATTATTATTAAAAACAAAATTAATATATAACTAAAAATTATCATAATGGCATCAACATTAATCGGATGAGCAATTGGATGAATAACTAAATCATCAACTTTATTTTATTCGTGTTATACTAACTGCTATAGATTTTCATCTCTTAAGTATTCAGAGGTTTTCTATTCCATTTTAAATAAAAATATATTTTTTCCATTGTTTGATTAAAAAAATCGAAATTAGAGCAGATGACATTGCTGGCTTTAATATCTCCCTGAATGATGTTAAATCTCTGAAAGTTCGCAAACCATTGTTTGAAAAACACAGGCCTGGTGAATAGGTGGAAAAATCAACCATTTAGAACTCTCAGCTTATTTATACAGAACAGAATACAAAAATTAAAAAAGTCAGTTTTGTTTCATTAGGATATTTTTAGCTTCAGATTACAAGACAAAAAGCCTCAAGACAGGGTAGCTCTAGATTTTAATATATCTACTTAATGAAGACCTAGAAAACTCAGCTTCTTTTTATATTTCTGCTGCCACCTTTTCCTACAGAATTTCCAGACATAACAATGTCCAAAGAAAGAAGTCTGTTCTTCTCTGTCACTTTTTAAGTGTGAAAGAATCTTACCAGGAGTTTCTCATTTTCCAGCTGACATCCTTTCATGTCTTATTGGTCAGAATTATGTCACTTTTTCATCCCTAAACCAATTACTGGCATTAAACCAATGTACTAATCTAGGATTGACTCCAAACTGAGAATATAGTCACTTTTCCTGGAAGCTAGATACTTAGATAAACCTTGTTTGTGTTGACAAGAAAGACCGAGTTAATGAAGATTGAGTGGCCAGGCTAGTGTGTCTACTGAAAGTGTCTTTTGGAAGGAATTTTAGTTTACAAAATTGCACAGGGATTGAAGTGCATAAGTAATAAGAAAAGCTTAATTTAGTGTTATAAGAACCATGAGAGAAATATACCCAAGATTTTATGAGTATACCCAAACTCGGAATACTGGGGGCTTATGCCATCAGAGATGGCTTCCTGGAAAAGGAAATGCTTGGACCAACGGGGTTGGATGGGGATGGGCTTGGAGCAGTAAGGACTGATGAGAGGAAGAAGCCCTCCTGTTCACCAAAGAGTATGTGCCCACCTCTAGAACTGACTGAAAGCAGGTAAAGGACATTATGAAATTTCCTTTTGAGAAAGATTGCACCGTACGTTAAAGGCAGACTGCTCTTCCCTCTGACATTTGAAGCACTCTATTATCTGATCTTCTTATTTAGTAATTTGTGTCATGTTCCGATATGAGTTAGTTTCCTGTAACACACTCATGTAACAGCAGCCAGATCAGAAACACATCACCAGAATCTTAGAATGCCCCTTCTGCCCTCTTCCAAAGGTAACCACTATCTTGACATTAATCAGTATCAATTCGTTTTATTTATTTGTTACTTACTATAAATGAAATCATGCAATAGGTATTCTTTTGTGGCTGGCTTGAGATGCCTTTTTGAGGAGGAAAGCATAGAGTCTAAATCACATGAATTAATAAATCCTATGTAAATCTCATGAAATCCAGAAAGAAATGTTGAAAAGTTGATTTGGAGACATGATAGAGAAGAATGGTTTAAAGCAGGTGCTCTGAAATTGGATGAACTTGGGTTTATATCCTTGCTCTGCTACTTGCAAGAGTTTTAACACTGAGCAATTATTTACCTCTCTATGCTTCAGTTTATTTATTTGTAAAATATGGTTAATAATAGTACAGCCTCATAAGATGGGTGTGGGGTTTATGTAAGGCGATACTTGTAAAGTATTTAGCATTATGCCAAGATACAGAGTAAGCATCAGTAATAGTAACATTATTATTTGTGATTACTTAGAAAGGAACAAGGTAATCAATCACTTATTTACTAAGATTAAGTGCAGACCAATTAATCTCACAGTGAAACAGCAAGAGCAACAAATGTAATACTATCCTTGAAAATCAGAGGCCAGGCAGAGAGTGTATCTTGAAGTTAGCCAGGCATTTGGTAAAGCTTCTTGTGATACCATTGTAGGCGAGATACAAGAAATGGTATTAATGAGAGTCCTTCTCAAAACTGAATAGTCATTAGGTTCCAAATCATGGACTATATCAGAATCATCAGGGTGTTCTACTAAAAATAAAGATGTCCTGACCCTTAGCTCACCATAAATCAAATGAATGAAAATTACCCCAGGTTTTCTCCAGGAATCTACACTTTGACCACGTTCCTATAGGAATCTGATTTGCTGCCAATTTTTTACCACTGAACTGTAGTGCATAGCGGTAATGAGCAAGTGCTCCATCTTTGAGGCTTGTACAGCTTTAATGATGATTTAGTGTCTGGCATATAATAGATGTTCAATAAATATTTATTTGTTAAACTGTGAAAGAAATCTCCGGAATATACATGTTAGTATTCTGTTCAACATTTTCATTAGCAATTTGAAAGATATTGAAGCCATGCTTAACAAATTTACCAATGCCAGAAAAGATGGTGCATAGCAAAGGCAAATGTAAAGTTTTAAAAAATAAAACCACTGCTCAATCGGCATTTCATGTAAAATGGAACCAAGGATCTAGTTGCCTATATATTAATTTGACCAAACAAAGTAATTTGACCAGGACAAAGTTTATCAACAAAATAAATATGTTCAGCTACATTAGTCGATGTGGCACAGCTTCCTATTTGTTTATTCCAGGGGAAACTAACTAAGCAACTGGGCTAAATTTGCTAGATTGCTTGTTTTTGCAAATAAAGTTTTATTGGACTACAACCACATTCATTTGCTTACATTGGCTATAGTCCAATAAAACTTTATCTGGCTATGGCTGCTTTGCACTACAACAGCAGAGTTGAACATTTTCATCTGAGATCCAAATCATGGACTGTATCAGAATCAACAGGGTGTACTACTGAAAATAAAGATGTCCTGACCCGTAGCCCACCATAAATCAAATGAATTAAAATTACCCTACAAAGATGAAAATATTTACTCTCTGGCTCTTTGCAGAAAAAAATTGTCAACCCCTATACTACTCAAATCACTCTCTCCCCATCTTCCTTAGTAGTAGGACCTGCAACTGTTATCTGGGTTTATGGCTGCCTAGATTAAAGACTGCATTTCTTGATATTCTTTGCATCAGGCATTTCATGTGATTATATTCTGGACAGTGAGATATGTGTAGAAGTATTATATTTCAGCTTTCTGAAATCTTTAAAATATAGCTCTTTCACCCTTCATGCTGGTTAGAAACTAAACTTGATAGCTGGAGTTCAAAACATCTGGGACCATGCCAATAAAAACCTAGGTTTGGCAGCCTGGACCTAAAAGGGCTTAAGTCTCTGAGTCTCTGATAACTTTTGGGAATTTTCATAATAGTCGTTTACTGCCAACAGCTCGACTTTTTTTTTTTTTTTTTTTTTGGCATAAAATAAAAAAGATATTGGTGTGTTTAGGGCACTGTTCATTTGGATGTTCTGTCACTTGCATGTGAACTTATCCTAACAGATACAGATGTATAATGTCTAGATGTTAGAACCGATTCTGCTGGTTTAATCCCATTTGGAGTTTTTCTTGACTTGTAAAGTTACAGAACTCTCCATGACTGAAAGGTTTTAAGCAAATCCTGAATAACCACCTGTCAGACAAGTGATGCAGAGTTCCCTGAATTGGATGGAGGTTAAACTATATGACCTCACAGATTTCAAGTTGGGTATTCCTGGACCACATTTTTCTTTATTAATGGAAACTGTTAAATAGGTTCTTAGTTCAAGCACTTAAAATGATTAAAGTAACCAGCCAGAAAGCCAAGCTGCCAAAATGGAAAGTGCCGAGGGAGTAAAATATCAGCACAATTTTAACTTTCTATTTACGGCAAAGCGATAATTCGGATAGTACATTAGGCTCTCATTGAGGAAGGCACTGACACTATATCAGATGACAAAAATCTCCTGTCCGGTGAGTCGGAGCTATCTATTTTTATAGAAACGCTGGGACAAGGGAACAATATCATCACTCCTTATGAGTGATCGCTTTCTGCATAAAATGTGTATTTTATTTTATTATTTTATTTTATTTTATTATTTTATTTATTTTTTTACAGACTGTATTTAAATTGAGCCCAGCATGAACACA
>NW_011889062.1:2012906-2017578 GCF_000151845.1 Pteropus vampyrus | reverse complement strand
ACTATATCAGATGACAAAAATCTCCTGTCCGGTGAGTCGGAGCTATCTATTTTTATAGAAACGCTGGGACAAGGGAACAATATCATCACTCCTTACAGACTACAAAATATTCAAAAACATACTTATTTTATTTTATTATTTTATTTTATTTTATTATTTTATTTATTTTTTTACAGACTGTATTTAAATTGAGCCCAGCATGAACACAGCTAATCTGTAAATAACCTTATTTGTCCTCTATTAAATAAACATCAAGGAACAGGAAATTCTTTGACAAGTAGAGGATAATAGTCAGGAATTATGTGACTCTGGCACAAACATATCTTCTCTTTGTCGATGACTCTTTTGCAGGATTGAATATACATCACTGAGTTTTACCTAAAGCTGTCTACTCTAGTATATATTACATATACGTATATATATCCATCTTGTTCTGTTTCTCTGGAGAACACTGACTAATACACTAGTACACTAAGTAGAAATGCCACAAGCTTTCCCAACCTCCCTTCTAGCTATGTTATGGGCTACTTATATAAATACTGCCAGGAAAATGTTCCCAAAACTTGCAAAGGTTCTTTTGGATTGATCATAATTAAGATTCTTTATCAATATACGTATTACCATAATATTGAGAAGACAAAAAAAAATAGTTATACCCAAACTGACTAAAAATATATATATTTTAGATAGATAGATAAAATATATATGTAATTTCAGTAATGTGCATTATTGGTGATTGTCTACAGGTTTTGTTCAACTCTCTCCCTAAGGAGTACTTGCTATTTTATTTCCAATTACAATTTAGTTGGGGCTATTTGAAAAGGTAGCTAGCCAGTTCAGAATACAGCTTTGGAGAATAAATTAGGCCTTAGGAACAAACAATTAAAAATACCAGAGAAAGGCTATTTTATTCCCACAAAGCAATAACATGCTTATAAATTTAAAAGAAAGCAAGGCATTTGCTGTATGAGCAGTACTAATTAAAAGACATATACCAACTATACGGAAAAAAATTAGAAAACCTAAGGACAAATGATGCTCTGTCTCTTTTTTTAACAGCTTAAAATACCACTACTTTGACTTGCCTTAATTCTACTTACAACTAATTTTGAAAAGCTTAATAATTCTCATTATAGTTATCTCTTTACCCACCCTTTTGTGGAAAGTAAGAAGGTCAAGAATATTCCTGGAGGAAAAAGGAAGATGAAAGGGAATCACCCTATAACAGCCATCAGGATCCTTGCAAAAGCAGAGCAACAGAAATAAAAATTAGAATATGGCTTCTATACCTACTTTAAGCACTGTTCGGCTACAGCTCCATAGACATTTTCCAATTCATCCATAAATAATGATTTTTGTTGCCTTCTTTTCAGTTTTCGTACCTCTTTTCGCAATTTTCCTTACCACACTGGTTCTGTTATAAATAATTGTAAGATGATTGTAATGATAAAAATAGCATTTTTTTTTTGACGAATCAGAGGGACAGGAGACCAAGGGAACATTAAGATGATGTTAGTTTGCATGTGATGTGCTGATGAACTCTAGGAGGAAGATTAAGGAAATAGGGAGGAAGGGACACAGCAGAAATATCTTAGATATTTCTCTGCAAAGAATTGAGAGGAAAAGAGAAAGAAAACTTCCATCTTTTCCTGCATCAAGAAGGTCTAATTGTTACTGTGTTTAATAGGGACTAAAATTGATTATATTCCATTCATTTAAAAAGCGATGAGAAAAAAGGTCATTAATTACTCTTCATGGTGTGTATTCTAAATATGTGGTTTCAAGATAAATTAAGAAATATTTTCGCTTCCTCATACATTAAACGATCTGTCACTCTAGCTATATTTGAAATCTTATTTTATTATTAACATTAACAGTATTTTCTTACAATTTCAAGAGCAATTTTACGTAGATTATTTTATAAGGTTTGTATGAGATAGGAAATACAATAATGCTTTTAGTTCGTGTAGTACTTAAAACTATTTTATTTGATACTCATAGTCCTATCCTATGATTCATTTTAACTCATTCTATTCATTCACTAACAAAACCTTTGAATTTGTACTTTTTAGGCCACACCATACTGCTTACACTTTATTTGCTAACTTATCCATCTGGAGTTTTCTAATTTATCCATTAAAACCTACTTACTGCAAGGACTGGCCTTCATCTGCTGGGTGTGTATGTTTATGTATGTTTGTGAGGGTTGGTAAAAGTCATTTAGAGTGCAGAAACTGGCATTGTCACCTTTGCTAGGTCCCATGAGGTCAACTAGCTTGCTTTGGCTTCTATGGATCATCCCATGTAATACCTACGGTTTCTTAATGAGCCAAACCCACATTCACAGGTGGAAAATTACAGCTGAAATAGAAGAGCAGTTTTTATTGTGGTATTCAGTTAAATTGAGGGGCTCAATTTTGATAAGTTTCATTATAGCTATGCAGACATGTAATTTCGATGAATCGACAATTTTTAAATTCCACAAAAATATAATACATTTAATTTTACTTAATTTTTTCTAAATTTATGATTCATAGTTTGTACTCGCGTTTTGTTCAAACTGCATATTTCTTAAATTGCTTAAGCTTCCAAAGTGTAAAACTGAATCAGATGTCTCATAGGAATCAGAAGAGAGCACTTATGCCCATGTAAAGATCAATTTGAAATCTTTTTTTTTTTTTTTAAGAACAATACATTTACTTGCAGAATGATTTTTCAAAAGAAATTAGTTGAGAAATTTGGGTCTGTAAACAAATATCTTATAAAAGAGATAAATGATGTTCAGAGTAACAAACAAATACATCATAGAGAACTGATTAGAGATTGTATCTGTTATAAATACAAAATGACCACACATTAATTCAAGTATCTGTCAGTATTTTCTAAATTACCTGATCAGTGGGTTTGGGTTTCTTGTCCAGGACACTCTGAGCTATACACTTCCATCAGATGCTCAGATTCGGGTCACATTTTACCTTGGTTTACACAGGTTTTTTTTTTTTCCTTAGAGTTTTTAATTCCCTACTTCTTTCCTATTGACAGAAAAGGCATATGCCTTCCTCTCTTCATCATTAATCATGATCATCTTAATCATAAAATTTGTGTAATGGTATCAATTTTATTCTTGAGAATATTCGTCATAGAGCTTACAGACTTTGGTTCTAATTTGTACCAATTTAACTTGTAAATTTACATCTGTACCAATTTCATTTGTAAATCATGAATCTTAATCTAACATCTATTCCTTTCGCATGTTACTCCAAGAAAAGGGTCATTTTCTGTTTTGTCTTTTAAAAATTTGTTTGAAATGTAATTGATGTACAAAAATAAAAACTATACATGTTTAATACATATTATTCGATCAATTTGGACATATCCATACACTCATGAAACTTTCTATTTTGCTTTAAACAATCATAATAATCATATTCTCCTTGCCAGTGATTGCTTTGGGTATATATATGAACACAATTCTGGCCAATGAGAAATAAGAGTAAGTATGTATAGGCTTCTGGGGTAGTTTTATTCACTGATTAAAAGTAGAGAAAAGTGGTTAGCAGAGAGGAAGAGATTCTTTTCTATCTATCTGTCTATCTATCTATCTATCTATCTATCTATCTATCTATCTATCTATCTATCTATCTATCATCTATCTATCATCTATCTCTATCATCTGCTGGACTTGCTCATGTCTGAATGTGATATCTGAACTCCTTCGGCCATCTTATAATCCTGGAGGCAGATTTTCAGAAGGTGGCAAAATAGAAGGTTGAAAATAAATTGGATTCTTGGTGACAAAATTGAACCAATGAGTTAATCAACCTTGGAGACTTGCTAACTCAGAATGTTCTGATTCTTGAAATAATAAATTTTCCTTATTGTTTAAATCAGCTGAGTTAGGGATTTATGCTATTCAGAGTTGAAAGCATCCTAACAAATAAACTGATGTTTCAGAATTTCTTTTCATCAGAATCCTAGGTTTGTTCTCCAATTCTTTGTCTCTCATGCCTTACTTTTTTAAAAATTTCTTTTCTATTTTGGTTAAGTTTATCTTCAAATAAGTATTTTGTCTGAAAGAGTACATGTGACCTATACTTCCTGAGTCATTGTGTGCTTGAAAATATATTTTAAATATTTTTATTTATACATATTACATATAAGTATATATGTTATAGATATATTTACCTCCATGCTTACTTGATATTTTACTTAGACACTTTCCTTCAAAACTTTAAAGACAATAAATCAATGACCTGTAGCTGCCAATGTTGTTGATAAGAGACCTCATGCAAGTTTAGTTTGCATTCATATGCACGTAAGCTGTGTTTTTCTCTGGAAATTTTTAAGATTTATTTTTCTTTTGAATCTTATAGTTTTGAAATTTCAGAAGAAATTTCTTGTATTCTCTTTTATTTGTTCCTTTGGATCTCTTTTAACCTAATAATAGAGATATTCAGCTCAGAGAAATTTTCTACTATTCCTTTGAATAGCTCTCACTTTTATTTGCTACTGGAAGTCTTATTAGAGAGAGGAACCTGGCTTTCACATCTTTTAACATTCTCTTTTATCTCTTTTATTTTATTATTTCTCTCTTATGTTTATATTTTCTTACACTAAGTTCTTCAACTCCTTCAAATTAACAGTCATAATTTAATAATAATAAATAATATTA
>NW_011889062.1:2000265-2011669 GCF_000151845.1 Pteropus vampyrus | reverse complement strand
TTAAAAATTTGGCCATTTTACAAATGGCATGAGTCTTTGTTAGTTCAGACAGCATTTGTAGAACTATTATTCATCTGTTCCTTATATAGGAAAAAGAAGATCAAATTCAGTAAATGAAAAATCTGAACCATCAACAAAAAAGGAAACAATACATGTTACTGAAATCAACACCGGCTTTGACTTATTATTACTGGAAATTTCACTACAATCTGTGGCACACTTGTAATAAATTACATTTTACCCAGCATGTCAAATACTTCAATTTAGTCTTGGCATTTAATCTACTGAAAAAGCCATTTATTTCTATTTCTCTATATGCCCCGGAAGCCACAGACATTTTCCTTTAAGTAACTTTCCTTTTGAATCCAAATTGAAGATATAGTTAAGCATATTTAGAACATTTCATTTGAAAAGTTCCTAAAAATTGTGTTGTGAATTATAATAAAAATTAGTGAAAGAAGATCTTGGATGATAGGCGAGAGTGGTAGCAAGTCATGAAGATTCTTTTTTGCCACCTCAAGGATGCTGAGAAAATTTTTCATGAGCAGTCCTACTCAATGTCGACTGTACATATTGGCCAAAGGGAGCTGTCACTTGAATTAATAGCTGGAATTTCTTACTTTGGGAGTCCATTACTGTTGCGGCCTGTTGCCAGAATGCAGCTACTCTGACACTCAGAACTCTTTGTTTGCCACATCCCAAATTGTAAGTGATGCTATTTGTTATATCTTTTTATTTTTTTCCTTGTAGGGACCACAGGTAATTTAGCCAACTAGAAATGAGAATAAATTGTCTGCTCCATTAGTGGTCTCCATTGGTTCAGTGCCAATGACATTTAGGTTCAGGCACAGTTGTCTCTTTCGTCCTCTGATCTTGCCATTTCTAGAGCTTAAAAGAGGCTTTAGTATGCATAAAAACAGGGAGTCAAAACATAAAGCAACTGCTGCAATAATCTTAATAACAAAAAAATAATAACACTCACTTTACACTTCATCTGTTTGTGTTGCTCTTTAAAATATGAACTTCTTATGGCTTCATTTCCCCAAATGTCACTCTTTAATCTTTTTTTATTTCTCATGCTAAAATAATATAATACCCAATATGGCAATCTTCATCACAGGATTTTTTAAATTATATTTTACTGCCTTGTCAAAATGATTTCTTTAGTTCCTTTTGTCAGACTGAGGGTAAGGCATTTTCTCTGCAGCAAAAAGATAGGTAATTTAAGAATCTAGGGATAGAGTTAATTACTGTAACTATGGACCCACATTTAGGCTGAAGCTTCTTTAGTGCTCTATGATAATGATCGTGTTTTGTATGCATATTTCCTTTGCCCATTCTTACCTATTGTTACCCTAAGCTTAGAATTACCTTTTGTTTTACATAAGCCTATATGATATTTTATGCACATGTTCACACCTATTCATTATTTTCCCACAAATATTAATTCTTTATATCTAAATAGAAAGAACCCTTAGGAATTAGAGATAATTTTTTTTTCACTAATAGGTTGCCCACTCTTATTGGTATAAAATATTTGGATAACCTAACTATTAGAACTAAAATTCCTGTTTGCCTTAATTTTAGTATTATAAATAGGATATCTACCAGAATTCTGTTGGAGACACTTTTATCTTAAAAAATACTGAGCAGAATAACTGCAGAAAATACAAATATAATAATATTAATAACAGTAATAAATACATTGCTGCTTGGGCAACACAGGTGATGGCTTTTATAGCAACATTTGATTAATCATTCCCCACCTCCTTCCCAATGGAAAAGAAAGGGATAGAGAGAATGTGGAATACATATTTCTTTCCATAATGAGCCAATCTAAAAAACAGTAATCTAAGAAACCAAGATTTTATGATTTCAGAAACCTATGCAACCTGGAGGTAAAAGAGAATTTAAAGTTGTTATACTGTGTACATGTTCTTTTCTTCATCTCATCTGGGACTGGATGCCATTAGTAGTAAATCATATCTATCACATACTTGCATTGTTAATTGATTTACTATTGAAGCTTTGTTCCAGAAAGGATTTGAGAAAACTTAAAAAGGTACAAAATATGCAATTAGAAAATATAAATTAGAAACAAAAGGACAAAATAAAAATCGAAACATAGAATAGAGTTAGGTGTGAGGTTGAAAATTCATGACAAAATCAACAACATATTTGATATCAGTGGGTATGTGGCAATTAGGCAGAGGTTTCTGAAAAAATAAATCTGTTCTTTTTCAATATTGAAAGTATGATATCGAGGAATATTGTTTGTTGGTGACCTGAAAATCTTGGATTCAAGCTTCTGTCTAACTACCCAAGGAAATAGAGAAAGTTTTAAGAAAATCGAGAGAGCAGACTTCTCTATCTCTATTTTAAATAGACTTATTCTTTGAAATCCTGGGATACATATTTTAATTCAATTAAGTATTTTTAAATATGTTAATACAAAGAATTATAGTAAATACTATGAGAGAGGCGAGGAATGCACACACAAAAAGTAAGAAACCCCCAGGAAATAAATCAAATAAAGAAAAGTTCATGAAGGATATACTCCAAAACGTTAACAGCTTTTATTTCTAAGTAATGTGATAACCGGTGGTTGTCTTCAGCTTTCTTTTTTTAATGACTATTACTATTTTCTACATTTCTATATTCTACGTATAAGATGATTTCATTTGTAATGAGATAAACAATAATGTATTTTCACAATGAATGAAAAGTAAACAAAATGATCATAGCTTTGGTTTCAAGAAGATTCAGAATACATAATGGACATAAATACATACACAAACAAAATAATAATAAATAAAAAGCACAGTAGAGGGTATGCAAATAATATGAAATTTGCACTTATAATTTTATCATATTTTATCTCTAGGTCAACTCTGTTGAGTATTATAAGACTTATTATTTCTGTTTTATAGTTGGATACATCCAACTGCCTACTCAAATTTCCAGATTGGAGGCCTAGTAGAAACCTCATACTCCAAGTAGGTTCAAAACAAAACTCCTGAAATTTGTCTTCCTTTACCCAGTCTTTCCCATCCCAATGAATGGTGACTCTGTTGTGCCATTTTTTCAAAAATCTCAGAGTCTTTCTTGACTTCTGTCTTTATTTACATATCACATTCAATTCACAAGGAAATCTCATTGGTTCTACCTTAAAAATATATTCAGATTTTGACCACTTCTCATTACTTTCATCACTATCACTTTCACCTAAGCCATTATTATCTTTTGCCAGATTCATGTCATATACATCTAACTGGTCTCTCTGTTTCCATTTTTATCTGCCACAGTGTAGTCCCAACAGAGCAGAGCGAGCTTTTAAAAATGCAATTCAGATTATGTCACTCCTTAGATGTGCCAAAAACCTGCAGTGGCTCTCATTTCACTCAGAATAGAAAACAAAGTTCTACAATGGACTAAGTGGCTATCCAAATTCTGCTCTTTGCCCTCAATATTTCTCTGACCTTATCCCTTCCTACTTTCTTCCTTGCTCATTCCAAACCAGCTACACCTGACTCTTTATTCCTTTTTAAATACCACGGGCCTTAGAGTCTTTGCATTGCCTGTTTCCTTTTCTGGGATTGTATTTTCCCAAATAAACATATGGAGGACTCCTTAACCTCCTCAAGGCTTTGTTTAAATACTCTCTTTGTAATGAGGCCTACACTAATAACTAATAACCCTAAGTTAAAATTTCAACATCCCTTTTCTTCTCTCACCTCCTTTACACTGTTCTACTCATTAAAAATCACACTTACCAACTGATAATATGCTATACGATGTATTCTATTCACTGATACATTCCAAGCATAGAGTTGGCTCTTAATAAATATTTGTGCAATTTTATTATATAAGCTGAGATTTTTAAGGTTGCATATCTTGCCTCAATTCACAAGAGACAAAGTTGAACAGAGTCACTCTTAAGTCACTGTAATCTCCTAACGTTTCCATGGGGTTATGATTAGAGAAGTGCAGATAATGGAGAGCATCGATGTTCAGTAGGGAAAAGTCAAGAAATGTTCCATGAAGCAATTCATGATTAACCTTGTAGAATAGGTTGGATTCCAAGCTAAAGTGAGGGAAAGGGTATTCCAAGAAGGAAAAAAATAAACATAAATATAAATGTAGCTGCTCAGGAGATGTGCCTGAAGATTGGCTCATAGTCTGGATTGACCAGAGCAAAAAGGGCTTGGAAGACTAATGGGAAATGAGGCACGAACGATCAGCTAAAGCTTACTCTAGGGAACCTTGGATGCTAGGGTGAGAACTTAGTATTAATTTAGTAATCACTGGAAAGCTATTTGACATTTGTGAGCGAGGGGTGTGACATGAGTAAGGATAGACTTTAGGAAGATTAATATGTCAGTTATGAGTAGAATGCATTAGGGTTTGGAAAAGATAGGTGAGGAGACAGAAAGCTATTATGGTTCTCCAACCGAGGAGTAATGAGGGCTACAGCAAGGATCATGTAAGTGGGAGTAGAAAGAAGAGAAGAAATAAAGAAGGCAGTGGAAGTAGAATTAATATAAATTGGCAAGTAATGTGAGGAGTACCAGATGAGCGGTTGGACATGATGACAAAAAGCTTTTCCAAACAGCATTCATTCCTAAGGAATATTAACTCGGCCATAGCTGCCCTCTTCCCTCTATGCTGTTTTATATTACCTGGTTCCACCTCAACTAGGTCAGGACAGTGATACAAAAGTGCCTTAATTGCCACGATGATGAGAACTGAATTAATCTATAGCAGATGAACAAGGATAATGAAATCATTTTCTTTCCTCTCAATGGTCTGTGCAGCATCATCTCTTCTGATACACTTCAGTGTCTGACCTTTTAAACTGACAAGATGTTCACTACTGAGGCTTTTTAAAGACATCTATCTCTCCACAGAAAAATGGAAGCCAGACATCCAAGACCGACTTATATTTGTCTGTGAATCAAGCTGTCATTTTTGTTCTGCCAGAGTCTGTTATCACGTCTGGACAAGTAATTATTCTCTAGGTTAGGTTCTTACAACCTTGAATTTTTAGGAAAGTCCTTGAGACTGAAAGGAGTCACTTTCTTGCTGTTACAGTTCATGCATATTAGTGACTTATGTGGTGACTTGGCAGCTATTACTGCTATTAAGCATTTTGTCTATTAAGCACACAATTCTTTTAACTTTGCAAGAGCTTCTAGCCTCCATATGTTTCCCCCATTTATTAAAATCCCTATTTAGTTCTCCTACTGCATTTAGGCAAATGGCAGCACATTCCTTGTTGAGCAGGAGCGAGCTTGGAGAGTGAAGGACATGATGGAGCAAGAACAATCCACAAGTTTCTTGAGGTCCATGCATATTCTGGCTGGAATCATGAAATAGGAAAGAAAGAGCTTCCAACTTAATATTCGTTTTTGCTGGAAACAAGAGAACCTGTTACACATTGCTGAATGAAACCTGGCCATGGCCCATTGAGGTGGAGCTGGCAGAGGACAGAAGGTTCCAGATTCTTTTGCAGATGTTGGAAACACACTTCAGTAGTTGGAGCATGAGATCTGATTCAAAGTGATTAAGCTCATCTAAGTTGCTAAGCATTCCAAATCAACTCAGAACTCAATAGTTTCCAATGAAAATCTTAGGTCAGTTTTTAGGGGGAAAAAAATCCTCAGCGAGAGATTTAATAATGTATGAAGAGACTGGCACTTCCTACAGAATTCTGTTTGAAATAGAGACTTGCTGGAATAAAATTCTCGTTACCTACTTCTGCTTGGAAGAGAAACCATTTGCAAGCAGTTAGATAGTGGGTTAATCACAGATATTAAATAGTATGAATTTAAGTTTGGTTGTTTGATAACAATATTTCGATTATATTTGAAAATACCTTTCTCCTTTGTCATGCTCATTTATCCTTAGAAAGTCACATTCATAGACTGAAACTCACTCTGCCCTTTCCTGCTCTCGACCCCAATCCGTACTGTCATGACAAGTAAGATCTGGTACATTGTCCAGAGTTTTATTCTTTAGAATATCACTAATAATATAAAACCATAGTCTAGTACCCAGATTGTAAGGAAAAGGAGGACTGAGAGCGAGATCAGGAGCTCAGTCTATATTGCAGATTGAGAGGAACAAAGAGGAAGACATGTACCTTCAAAGAATGACAGAACAGGCAAAGGGGCTGCATAGACCCCAGGGCACATCTTCATTTCCAAATGATATATGACCCTGACCACTCTCCTTCTCTTCATGTTTCGGGATGAATGACAGCCATTTTCTGTCTCATCATTTATGCGTGAATAGTCCAAAGAATCTTAATATTATTAGGTAAAATACTATTAAAACAAAATATGCTTATAACACTCCCACCAGTTTTTTCCCCCGTGGATGTCGGAAAGACATTATATTTGAGGAAATCAGAATGCTCCTGAGAATTGTACCTTCTTATCTAAAATCTAATTCCCTCTCGAGCCTTGAAAATGGATAATCTATTTTGTGTGGGAGTATCTTCAGCTGAATACTTTTAACAAAACAAGATAAGAACATAGGGTTCTTGATTCATTAAAAAATTAGCATAAGACATGATCACTATTATAGTATTCTTATAAATGTACACACTTGACAGCAACCACCGAGTGATATCAGTGTGTCACAGGTACATGCTTATCAACACTCCCTTGTCCCCAAGGATGTGTCACTTGTGTGGCATTTGGAGTATGACAGACCTGCATCCTTCAGCTCTGCTCTCACTCATACTTCTTTCATTCAGGACAAACCGCAAGGACAACTGACCCCGTCAGTGGTTTTATACTTAGTCCTTGGGCATATGGAGCAGTGATTACCAAGGCTTCCCGATTTGTTGGCAAATCAACGGTGGAGTTTGCAGTGTTGAGAGCAGTGTTATTTCTCATGGGTAATTATTGTCTACCAATGTGTCCAACTGAAATGAACAGGAAATTCCAAGAGCAAACTTGACTATGTACCATCGATCTAAACGATTTGATGGCTGCATCAAAATGAGAAAAGAGACGGTTTTCAGTTGCCTGTTAGATTTAAATTGTGTGAAATCAAAAAATAAAATGTTTCTCCTTTATCTTCCTATTATGTAAGCCCATGGTTGAAGTTTTTCTAAATATTGAGCTCTCAAGGCCTTAATTATTCAGAAAGAAAATTCAATTTCTTTAGGAAATTATCTCCCTCTTGCTTTTAGGAATCTGAGCCTTGCCAAACAGAAACAATAAATAGAAAATAGCGTGTCTTTTTGAAGCGATTGGAAAAGCCAGAATGCCATCTTTCAACTTGCAGTGTACATTACCAAATGGGGACTATTTTCTACAAAACATTAACAGCTCTTTTCCATGTGTTACTTGGCTCAGTGCTTGGGGAAAAAAAATCTTCATATTTAGAAAAAAAAAAAGTCCTAATTGAACTCCACAGCATGTTTCACCCAATCCTCAGGAAAATCCTCTATCTTTGCAACAAGGGCTAGGGAGCACAACTGTCATATGTATAAGGTGGATGCAAACAAATGAACATGTACCTTGAGATGCCATGTATTGGCTGGCACTGCAGCAATAATGAAACTGTGAAATAAGCTTCGGGACAGATTTCTCTAATAGGCAACTTCAAAAAACATTTTTGCAGTTGAAAGCTGTTTTCAGAAAACTAGAGGCACAGAGTAAATGTTATTTCCAAGGTCGTTATGCCTTAGTTCTGCTTTCAGTTTTGGTACTGTTTTCTTTTTTAAATTCTTCCCTGAAATTTGGAAATGCCCAAGATGCAGTTGTCTTAGGACAAAGGCAAACCTGACACATCAACTCTCTTCCATGAGGTATGAAATGGGTAGCCCATGCTCGAGGTGGGATTTGAGCCCACTATTCTCGAAAGATGTTTCCTGTGAGCTGTCTGGATTCAAATAAGTTCTTTTAATATACATCACCGAGTTTTGCCTAAAGCTGTCTACTTTAGTGGCTGTTACCTGATACTGTTGTATAACCACTGCCCTTGGTTTGTGGAGGGACATGCATGTCTTTTCTCTTGAACATACCATCTGCCCATCAGGCCAGTAATTATGTTTTGCAACATCCACATTTTTACCTTTCCTACTATGTAGCAGGCAGAGAGCTATTGTTATAGCACAGGGATTACTTTTTACACATCTCTCCTGCCTGCTGGGGATTGGACAGGTGGTAGCTATATACAGAAGCTGACATTTGGGATTTCCTTACCTGCCAAGACAGAGAGGCAGGTTCAGAAGGGCCAGAGATGTTCCTGCTGTTGAACCGTGGTGACTGGTCCTACCAGGGTGGACATCCTGGTCATGCCACAAGAGCAACTGATGCAGAAATGCCCTTCTTATCTTGTATAACACTGCCCTCTGAGCTAAAGAGATGACTTCTGAAGAGAGTTAAAGGAGTTGTCCAGACAGTGCTGCCCTAAATGCAAAAATCTTTCAGAATGTCATTCTTGTGACTTAAAACCTAGCTCCAATTAAATAGCTCCACTCCAATCAAGTCAGAGGAAGTTAGTCAACATCTCTCTCTCTCTCTCTCTCTCTATGGCACTGAGGATTTTCTAGTAAGTCATAATTCAATCCTTCATTAGAGGGAAGAAAAAATATAAATTAAAAATATCTCAGCCAAGCCATTCCCAGCAGCAATAACCGAAATCTCTGCTGGCCAAACAAGAGGCCACCCGACTGCTATCAGAACCTCTCTGTTTGCTATGAGTTTAGACCACAATTAATTTAAAATTTTTACTTCCAAAGTAAAGTTAGGGAATACAATAATCCCAATTTACTTTTTTAATAAAAAGCTTAAGTGGAAAAGGTCCATTGGGAAAGCTCAGCCTGGGCCAAGGTAATTCTCATCATGAAGAGAAGCTCCTGTTTAAAATGCAGAGTCACAAGATAGCCCGGCCTCTCTTTCCATAATGCTTCCTCTGAGCTTAAGTGATTCTTTTATCTTTTTTTTTTTTACCCTTTTTGGTTTTTAAAAAAGTAAAGTTGGGCTTGCAAACACTAGCGGTAATTGCCTTAAAAAACAATTTTAGGGAATCAGGAGGCCCTGCTGAAAGAATGCTTTCCAAAAGCTATAGAGAGCAGAGGGATTAAGGAGCAGATCATAAAACAAAATGTATCAAACATAGAAAGCATCCAGAAAGTAGCTGGAATCTCCCTCTGTAAGCTGTAGGATAGATCAGACACAGAGAAGACAGAATAGGAGTTTAGCTATGTACAGAGAAATGAAGGCAGGCATCCAAAGCTGACAGTCTTAGGAGCCTTGTTCAAGAAGGGGGTCTGGGTCAGAATGAATCAACCTCAAAGGACAGAGGGCATCTGCAAAGGTACAGGTTTAGCTTGGGGTTCTGCTATCTAGGCTAACTAATGAGAGTGAAACAGGATCTTCTCAATAGCACCAGAACTAGTGTAGCAGGCAGATTGTTAAGGGTCATTCTTGGTCACAGTGGCACAGAGATGGGCAGAACTAATGAAATTTGGTTCAAGACGAAAGCATTGTCATAGGAACAGGTTCCCCCAATGACATCCTAATGCCCACATCGAACGAATAGAATCTTTATTTGAACATTCTATGGATGATGACAATCACATCTGTTGTTTCTATGACAACACAGGTTTCTGTTTCTCTTCCCATCCCTTCTTAGCCTTCTTCACTCTATCGTTATGTATAGCCATGTCTCAGTGTTCCCAAGGGATCATGTGTATCCCTCTTTCCATCTCTTACGTTCCACTCCTCTATATGTTTACCAGCAATAAATAAATACTTCTAAATCAAATTTTGTCCCGGGTTTGAAAGCTCTACAATTACGTAACCAGGTGTCTGCCAGAAATCTTCACCTGCATTTCCTAAAAGCACCTGAAATCAAACATCATCATATCTAAAATTAAACTCATATTCTTCAGCCTCGCCCCCATTCCTCCTGGAAGAATTTGTCTTTCTTCTTTATTTCTCTTCACATTTTTCACATTATTATTTGCTATGGAATGAACCGTTTCCCAAAATTCATATGTTGAAGCCCTAACCCTAAAGTGATGGCATCAGGAGTTGGGGCCTTTGGGAGGTAATTAGGGTTAGATGAGCTCCTGATGGTGTGGTCCTCATATGGGATTAGTGCTTTTGAAAGAAGAGACTCCAGAGAGCTTGTCTCTCTCTCTCTGAATGTACACACAGAAAAGGTCATGTGAGCACATGGGGAGATGATGGCTTCCTATAAGCCAAGAGAAGAGACCTCAGAAAGAAACTTGTGTTACCAGCACCTTAATCTTGGACTTCTCAGCCTCCAGAACTGTGAGAGCTTTCTGTTGGTAAGCCACCCAGTCTATAGTATTTTGTTCGGCAGCCCGAGAAGACTAATACAGTATTCATCCAGTCATCCAAGACAAAGACCCAGTATTAATTTCAGTTCCTTTCTTCTCACTTACCTTCCATACCTAATTTTGAAATTCTCATTCACTGTATTTCTCTCTAACATGTTCTCTGTTCTCTGGATTCTACTGCCTCTCCTCTAATTCAGGCCACATCACATTTTATGTAGAATATTTTAATATCCTTGTCAGTGACCCCTGTGCATGTAGACTGTCCACCTCCTAACATCCCACCCCGTGCCCCTCAGTCCTCCACAGTAGTACCATAGCGATCCTTCGAAGATGTAAATTTGACCATGTCCTGCACTTGTTTAAAACTCTTTCATCTCTTACCAACAGCTTCAGGGGAGAATCTGAGTATTTCAGTATTTTTTTAAAAGACTTCGTTGTCTGCTCACCGTTTATTTTCCAATACTTTCCCTGCTGTATCATCTAGTGATACCAGATTACTGTGCTTCCCCAAACACATCACATTCTTTTACGATTTGCTGACGACTTCTGTTGCTCCCTTAGCTTGAAATGCTATCCTCCTCAAAATTATCCTAGCAAATTTCTATTTATCCTTCAAAATGCAGCTCAAATGTAAACTTCTCTGTAAAGCATGTTTCTCATCCCTACTTTCTCTCACTATACTTTTCTACCTTTATAAAACTATTTCGAAGTATTCCATTAAACTGTAATTATTTAAAATAAATTTTTAATAAATGCTTCCCACAAGTTTGATTTGTAAGTCTTTTATTGTTGTTTAAAACATGTAATTTTATTAAGGTTTTCTCTTTAATACTTTGCTTTTTAGAAGAATACTTTTTATTTCTAAACATAAAATTGTTCTCACCTTTTAGTTGTTGATTCCTAATTTAATGGCATTGTAGTTAATATAGTCTACATGTTATCTACTTTATGAAACTGAAACTAAGACTTGAGCTACTACTTGGTGAAATCTGTAAATATTTTATGTGAGGTTCAAAACGTTATATGATCTGTTAGTTCAAGAGTCTATAAATAACTATTAGTTTAAGCTCATTGATG
>NW_011889062.1:1995806-1999340 GCF_000151845.1 Pteropus vampyrus | reverse complement strand
GTTTGTCATCAAAATATAGAAATGTATTAAGAAGAAACAAACAAAAAATCCCATCATACAGATACAGCTACTTCTAACTATGTTTTTGTGAATTTGTGATCTTACTCTAACATTTATATAATTTTGTATTTGGTTTTTCAGTTTACATGAGTCTGTATTATTCAAGACATCTAATCTTTTTTGGAAAAATAATTTTAAAGTGTGTGTAACATAAGGTAGAGACACCATAATTTATAAAGCCATTTCCCTATTATTGGATATTTAGTTTACTTCAATTTTTGTTTAACTATTAAATTGTAAATTAGAGTACACATTTGTATACATATATCATTTTCGTATTTGTAATTACCTCCTTAGAAATTATTTCTTCAAATAGAATAACTATTTCAAAGATGTAAACTTTTTAAAAACTGTTTTTCTTATTGTCAAATTTCACCAGGTTTAATTTTGTTGAAAAGATTATATTACTATACGCTCCCCTCAACACTATAGGTGTATGCCAGGGCCAATATATTTTACAATTTGTCTCCAATACTATTGAATTATATACTGTTCATTGTGTTCTACTTTTGTTCTTCTGTGATTTAAAAGAGGCAACGAAAAAAAAATTGAATAGTTCAGAAACCATAGTGAAATATTGAAATAGGTAGATGTTCTTTGGATTTTATGTTAAAGAAAATTAATTCCTCCAACTCTGTTACTTTCATATTCTTCTATAAAATGTAAAGAAGCTCGTTAATTAGATGAGAGATGAATACATTCTATTTTCTAAGAGCCAGGAATACTTGATACTACAACTTACATGTGACTTTTTTGTTTTGTTTTGTTTTTGTAGAGGCTAAGACTATATAGACTACCATCTATTAAAACTAAGCATTTTCTAGACCTGTGTGCATATTAACATACCATGTTAAATACTGTAATGGATGTTTTTATTCCTTAACAGTAAAAACTATTAAATAACTGAATTATTTGATTTTGATCCAGAATTTTAATAAACATACGAGACATTCTTTTTCCTTACAGATATGTTTTGTGTTTTCTACAGACAAGGTGAAATCTTGAATAATTTGTCCAGTGTAATCTCTCATACTATTACAGTAAACTTAGTCTTCCATTTTTTGTGCTCAGTGTAAATAGTAATCTTACTACACTTCATTGTCTTGTAAACCATTTTAAGATTATCTGTGTGTAATTACCAAATTAACCATTTGGATTAAACCATTTTGATGACAACTGATTTAGCTCAATCATAATCCATAGAATGGACATAGTTGTTTAGGAATAATGAATAGACAATTAATCTTCCTTAGCTATTTACTTTCCAGATTAAAAGGTGAAGGTTACTCTTTCTCTAAAATCACATTAACGAATCCTACATCTTCTGTTTCTCTTTTGAATTATTTAAAATCCTTCACCAAAAATGTTTAGCTATAAAAATTAACTTGGGATTCTAAGGAGTTTCTGACTAACTCTGAATATAATGGAATCACCACTTACTGGATCTACATGCAATTAGCCAATAGAAAAAAAGAATAAATTTGCATTTTTCAGAAACTTGGACCATTAATAAAAGAAAAAAATGTCATAATATAGACTTCGGTAGTCAATTTAAACACAGTAAACAAGATTAAGTTAAAAATGGCAGTGATTCATAGTTAAGAATGCAATAAAGATGTTAATGCATATGTACAGACTTTTAAAATATACTTAATAATTACAACACACTCATAGGATGAAAGATATTCATAAGCCAGGGACCTGTCTTCTTTCTTTGTTAAGCGAAAATTGAAGAAATAATTTTTCCTTCTTCCATGAAATTCCTCCTCACTACAACAAAACAAAAAAGGCAATTTGTTTCTTGATTATTTGTTTGGTTGCAAGAAGAGAAGGGCTTTAGGATGCTCAAGTATGTCCTTGGATAGAACACTGCTTTTTTATAAAAATTGTTGTAAAGGAAGATGATATAATTACTGAGAGTGAATGAGGATTCACCCCTCCATAAAGACTTCTATTTTTAAAAAGACATTTATTAGCTCTGTAAGAGATATCTCATGATCTTATATGACATTTCTCATTATTGTTTCTATAAACACATGATTTTTTACAGCAATTTATTGGTTCTATATTTGATCAATTTCAAGTCTGAATTTGTCTTAAGAGTTAGAGTAAAATATTTTCATTCATTTTCAAATACAAAAAAGTGAGAAATAATATTTTATCTCTTTAAAAAAGTATACCTCCTATGTGCCAGCATAACACAAATATTTAATTTTTAAACACTTATGACACAATGATTATCTTTAGCAAAGCAGGAAAATGAACTCAGGTTTAAGGATTTAGCTTATTCATAGGTTGTCAGAACTTGATAAGAACTGGACTCTCATCTAATTTGGTCCAGGAAAAATATGACTACTCCAAACACCGCCCTTTTTCTCACCTTTTATATAAGAGTCAGGAAAGGATATGGACATATCATTACAACTTACCACAGATCTTTACAGCCTCTACCTCTCTTGGGGCCTATATTGTGCATCAAGGTTTTGACATTAAGGAACAACAGAAGAAGGGGAAAATAAAGAGTAGGATGTAGGGTGAATTGAAATCATCGTTTTTCACAAAAATAAAAATTAAGATGAACATACAGTCCAAAGGATGATCCTCTGTCAATTTTAGCTGACTTCCATGGACATTCTCACAATCCACTGATATTTCCAAACAAGTGTGTGGAGTAGGTGGAAACTTCTACATTAGTCCTCTCTACATGCCTGAAAAGTACATTTTTCCCTCTTTGCATGTCTCACTTTCAGACTTTACTTCTGGTTCTCCTTTTTAATTCCATATTATAAAAAATCAAGAAAAATGAATGAATAAACTAACTCCTTCACTCAAACGAGTCAAATGATCACCTTATGTAAACAGCATAAATGTCATATTTTCTACCATTCTCAACTTACATTAACTGAGACCTTTCAGACAGAGATGGCCTCAAATACAGCTACTGAACTGATGAGTCTAATTAAAAGAAAGAGTTGAAATTTTACAATGTTCACATATTTACTTGCAGCAACTCTTTTTATTATCATGAAATCCCTACTAAATTTAAGTTGCTTATCTCAGCCTCTATATTTCCTTAAAGGAACTCTTTTAATGTTCAAAATCACAGTGAGCAGGATTAGTCTGCTATAGCTCCCATTCCTCAAGGGAAATGAAATGGGTCTTCTGATTAATGTTTTGTTGGGTGTATATCACTTACCCGAAGCAGAAAGGCTTGTTGCAGAATTGAAATGTCTTTGATGTAGGCTGGTTGCTGTCATACTGGCTCTTTCCCAGGAGACTCTAAAGTGGGTCTGCTGCTGATGGTTGCCTTGTTCACTAGGGAGAGACTTGTTAATTAAGTATCAAGATCAGTCTTATTGATAACTTTTTGTTGGATCATGAGTTGGTAGGACTGTTGGCTGTGACATGAATTAGTATTAATCTGCTGCCTGCCACCCAAAACTAAGGACCTTTATTTTGTTAAAAAAAAAAAAA
>NW_011889062.1:1993213-1995756 GCF_000151845.1 Pteropus vampyrus | reverse complement strand
TATACCTCCTATGTGCCAGCATAACACAAATATTTAATTTTTAAACACTTATGACACAATGATTATCTTTAGCAAAGCAGGAAAATGAACTCAGGTTTAAGGATTTAGCTTATTCATAGGTTGTCAGAACTTGATAAGAACTGGACTCTCATCTAATTTGGTCCAGGAAAAATATGACTACTCCAAACACCGCCCTTTTTCTCACCTTTTATATAAGAGTCAGGAAAGGATATGGACATATCATTACAACTTACCACAGATCTTTACAGCCTCTACCTCTCTTGGGGCCTATATTGTGCATCAAGGTTTTGACATTAAGGAACAACAGAAGAAGGGGAAAATAAAGAGTAGGATGTAGGGTGAATTGAAATCATCGTTTTTCACAAAAATAAAAATTAAGATGAACATACAGTCCAAAGGATGATCCTCTGTCAATTTTAGCTGACTTCCATGGACATTCTCACAATCCACTGATATTTCCAAACAAGTGTGTGGAGTAGGTGGAAACTTCTACATTAGTCCTCTCTACATGCCTGAAAAGTACATTTTTCCCTCTTTGCATGTCTCACTTTCAGACTTTACTTCTGGTTCTCCTTTTTAATTCCATATTATAAAAAATCAAGAAAAATGAATGAATAAACTAACTCCTTCACTCAAACGAGTCAAATGATCACCTTATGTAAACAGCATAAATGTCATATTTTCTACCATTCTCAACTTACATTAACTGAGACCTTTCAGACAGAGATGGCCTCAAATACAGCTACTGAACTGATGAGTCTAATTAAAAGAAAGAGTTGAAATTTTACAATGTTCACATATTTACTTGCAGCAACTCTTTTTATTATCATGAAATCCCTACTAAATTTAAGTTGCTTATCTCAGCCTCTATATTTCCTTAAAGGAACTCTTTTAATGTTCAAAATCACAGTGAGCAGGATTAGTCTGCTATAGCTCCCATTCCTCAAGGGAAATGAAATGGGTCTTCTGATTAATGTTTTGTTGGGTGTATATCACTTACCCGAAGCAGAAAGGCTTGTTGCAGAATTGAAATGTCTTTGATGTAGGCTGGTTGCTGTCATACTGGCTCTTTCCCAGGAGACTCTAAAGTGGGTCTGCTGCTGATGGTTGCCTTGTTCACTAGGGAGAGACTTGTTAATTAAGTATCAAGATCAGTCTTATTGATAACTTTTTGTTGGATCATGAGTTGGTAGGACTGTTGGCTGTGACATGAATTAGTATTAATCTGCTGCCTGCCACCCAAAACTAAGGACCTTTATTTTGTTAAAAAAAAAAAAAGTGGAAACTAAAAAAGATACAGAGTACCAAGAAACAAAGGATAGAAGCACTCAAAATTAAATGTAAGTGAGAAGTTATTGCTGAAAGAAATAAAGCTCAATTGAAATGATACAGGGAAACTAGCTGATAGTGAAGATGAATATTTACTGAGAATCCCTGGTATTAGATGGAAATGTTCCATAATCAGTGGAAAAAATAAAAAACCTGAAAACATACTAGATCATATAGTTCTGCTTAAATGTGACAGAATATGGGAAGGTTTGCAGCAGGAACTCTGAATGCCAATATTATTTTCATTCAGAGACTTGATCTGAATGAAATATTGCTTAAGTTCTTATTTGTTTCAAAAAATGTTTTAAGTGCCTATTTTTTGTTTGGTTCTGATTTGGACTGCTCTATTTGTGTATGGGATAAAGCATAGTTCATAATTAAAGTATTAATTAGTATTTGGATTTGATTTTAGTTTGATTCAAAAAGTCATTCAGGTTAATCTGATTCAGAATTCAAGTTTTTTCCAGGGGAAGTATTGCTCCAATATACTGTTTCCAAGTTGGTACACAGGAGAACCCAAAGGGATACAGGGATGGAATATGGGCCTGACGTACTACTCTGAATGTGAACAATTAAATCTTTTAATAGATCAAATACATAAAGTTTGATCAGCAATTCCTTAGTCCCAAAGTCAAGAGTAATAATATTGAAGTTAAAAATGAGAATGCTGTGTTCAAAAATAAGTTGCTCTGCCTCACACTCATTAGGGTGGCTACCCATAAAAAAAAAAAAAGCAGAAAATAACAAGCGTTGATGAAGATGTGGAGAAATTGGAACCTTCATAATCTGATAATGGAAATATAGAATGTTGTAGCAACTATGGAAAACTGTATAGTGGTTCTCCAAAAAATTAAAGATAGAATTACCATATGATTCAGCAATTTCACTTCTACATATACAACCAAGAGAATTGAAAGCAGGAACACAAAGAGATATTTGTACATCTATGTTCATAGCAGCATTATTCACAATAGTGAAAAGGTGAAAGTAACTCAAGTGTTCATTAATAGATGAATGGATAGACAAAATGTGGTATAATCTTACAATGGAATATCATTCAGTCTTAAATAGGAAGGAGGTTCTGACAATAGAGATGAACCTTGAGAACATTATGCTAAGTGAAATAAGCCAGTCCCAAAAGGACAAACAGTGTACGATTCCATTTATATGAGGTACCTAGAGTCGTGGAATTC
>NW_011889062.1:1978024-1993163 GCF_000151845.1 Pteropus vampyrus | reverse complement strand
CTGTATAGTGGTTCTCCAAAAAATTAAAGATAGAATTACCATATGATTCAGCAATTTCACTTCTACATATACAACCAAGAGAATTGAAAGCAGGAACACAAAGAGATATTTGTACATCTATGTTCATAGCAGCATTATTCACAATAGTGAAAAGGTGAAAGTAACTCAAGTGTTCATTAATAGATGAATGGATAGACAAAATGTGGTATAATCTTACAATGGAATATCATTCAGTCTTAAATAGGAAGGAGGTTCTGACAATAGAGATGAACCTTGAGAACATTATGCTAAGTGAAATAAGCCAGTCCCAAAAGGACAAACAGTGTACGATTCCATTTATATGAGGTACCTAGAGTCGTGGAATTCGCAGGGATAGAAAGAAGAATGGTGGTTGTCAGGGCCTGGGGGAGGAGGGAATGAAGACCTGTTTTTTTGAAAGGTACAGAGTTTTGGTTTTGCAAGACTAAGGAGTTCTGTGAAAGGGTGGTGATGATGGGGTAGCACAGTAATGTGAATGTACTTGATGCCACTGAACTGTACATGCAGCAAAGGTTACGATGGTAAATTTTGTTGTGCGTATTTTACCACAGTTAAAATTGAAAAAAAGATAAGTTGCTATTCTGATAAAATTATGGGAGAAATTTTAGTTCCACATTTTATTTGGATTTATCATCATCTAAAATACTCCTAAGATTACATGAAAAATAATTTTCTAAGAAAATATTATCTCTATATATTAGACTAAATCAACCAGTGACTTCATTTTTAAAACTATAATTCACTTTTAACATCATAGATGGTTATATTATGTAGAATAAATAGCTAATAATTGGCTTTAACCAGATATTTTTAGTATTCAATTAGCTATTTGTCACAATATAAGAAAGATTGTATCTTTTTATAGTTGTAGGTTCTCAACTGTAATTATAGACAAGAGAGTGAGAAAACGTATTTTAAACAAGGCATCTTAAAGCAGAACCTACTTAGGCGCCACATCTTTGAAGTGAATTAATGTTGTATTTCAAATACCCTGGTCATGAATATAAATACTGAAGTGTCATCCTTTTTTGGAAATCTATTTGCTTTTTAAAACAGATTTATTGAGACATAATTTCACATCATAAAATATACCCAATTGTAAGTGTACAATTTAATAATTTTTAGTAAATAGACACAGTTATGGAACCATCACCACAAACCAGTTTGACAACATTTTCATTACACTATAATTTTCCTTTGTGCCTTTTAGCAGTCATTCTCTGCTGTTACCTCCAGACCTAGGCTACTAATGTTCTTTTTTTCTCTATAGTTTTGAATTTTCTGGAAATTTCATGTAAATAGAATTATATAATATGTGGTCTTCTGTGTCTGATTCCTTTTACTTAGCCTGATGATTTGAGGTTCATCCATGCTGAAACTTGTTTAAGTAGCTCATTCCTTTTTATTGCTGTTTAGTATTCCATTGTGTGAATGTACCACAATGTGTTTACGAATTCACCAGTTGACGGACTTTTTAAATATCTCTAGTTTTTGGCTATTATGAAGAAAGAATACAGTTATAAATAGTCACATTCAGGTCTTTAAGTGAACGAAGTTTTCACTGTGAGTAAATATTGAAATCTAGATAGGTGGAATTTTATGGGTCATATGGTAAGTTTGTGTTTAACTTATTAAGAAACTGCCAAACTATCTTCTAAAATGTTTGTCATTTTACATTCCCATTGCAATGTATGAGAGTTCCAGTTTCTCCACACCCTTGTCGAAAGTTGGTATTGTCAGACATTTTTGGTTATAACCATTCTAATGGCTCCACAGCAGTATCTCATTGAGATTTTAATTTGCATTTCCCTAATGATTAATGATGTTGAGCACTTTCTCATATGATAATTAGCCTTTGTGTATCTTCTTTGGTGAAATATTTTGCCGATTTTTTAATTCAGTTGTTTGTATTTTATTAATGATTTATAAGAGTTGTCTATACATTTCAGATTGTCTTTTATGAGATATAAATTTTTATTTATATTTGCAAATATTTTCTCCTAGTCTATTTTATTTTTAATGGTGTCTTAAAGAGCAAAAGCTTTTCATTTTTATAAAGTTGAATTTATTTTTTTTCTTTTATAAAATGAGTTTTGTGTGTCATATCTAAGAAATCTTTTCTTAACTCAAAGCCACAAGGGTTTTTTTCCTATATTTGCCTTTAAAGGTTTTATAATTTTAGCTCTTTTATTTATGTTTATAACACATTTTTAGTTGATTTTTATGTATTATAACAGGTAAGAATTTAAGTTCCTTTTTTTTTTTTTTGCATATGAATACTTAATTGTCGTAGCATCATTTGTTGAAAAGACTATAATCCTTTGAAGAATGAATTGCCTGGGTACCTTTGTTGAAAATCAGTTGATCGTAATTTAAGGGTTTATTTCTGGACTTTCTATTCTGTTTCATTTAACTATTTGTCTCTCCTTATGCCAGACTCACACTGTTTTGATTACTGAATCTTTATAGTAAGCTTTTAAATTGGGTAGTGTAAGTTCTATGTTGTTCTTTTAAAATTTGGTTTTGACTAATTTAGGTCTTTTGTGTTGAATCTCTAGACAAATTTGGGAGATTATGACATGCACTGGTCCTAGCATAAACATATGCATTCTGTAGCAGTAGTCTAATAGAATGAGAATAGCTATTCAAATATCAGCTGGGTGCTAGGTTAGAAACAAAACTCTGCGGTGTTAGAGTGCTAGACTTAGTCAATATATAATGCATGCCCTCAAAATCTAGAATACATAGGTTAAAAAATAAGATTGGCCTCTCTCACTACCATTTTCAGTGACCAATTTGCAAAATTTGTGCTTTCGACCTTAAGATATGTAACTCAAGAGGTCCCCATTTCCAGAGATGACGTCTCCTATCAGAGAACAGAAAACTGACAAAGAGTAACATTTATCCATCAGCCCCTATTAGTTACAGATTGTCCAAGAAGATGTTAACTTTTCTGCACTTACCGGCTTTGCACGTCTGCGGGCCTAGCAGGCTTCTTCCCCTGGAATCTCATGCCACAGCTCAGGTTTTCTACTAGATTCAAGGTTTCTACTGACCTTGAAGCTGTGACTATTGCCAGATTTCTTTAGGTTCTTCACACCAGTGGACCAGCAAACAAAGAAAGGAGCTCCTGATAACTTTGAAGAGCTAGGAGTGCTTGCTGCATATGAGGACAGAACTCAAGGCATTAACTGGAAGATTTCTTGGTGTATTATGCATGGTAATAATAGCAAATAGGCAATTGCCGTAATTACCATTCAATAATGGCAAAGCTGTGGAGGGCTTAGACCCATCAGGGGTGAAGGTTTATGTCACTCCACAGACAAGCAGCCAGATTAACTGAAGTTAGGGTTTAGTATGAGGGAAATTTAGAATAAGTGAAGAAGACAGGAGATGATGAGTATCAATTAAGGTCTTTTGACCAGTATAGCAGGATATGGGGGTGATTGTATCTTGTTTCACAAACCCCTCCCCTACTAAGTCTTTCAAAGGCCCAAACCTAGAAGACTCAGTTAAGAATTGGACTTAATTGAATGACAGAAACACTTCAAGGGATAAACCGTGTCAGATAACTCTTGTTCGCTATTGTATTTTCTTGGCCTCATCTCTGATTCTAGGCATTATCCCAGCAAATAAGTTCTCCGTAGGCTTCAATTTATCTGGAACTAACAGCATCTTGTCTCAAGCATGCATCCAAAATCTTTCAAGCCTTCTTTGACACTGCACCATGGGATGCTGGTGGGAACCTATTCAGGGAAAATGCAGACCTAGTTTGGAATGTGGGGGTGTTGAGCTCACGGCTCCTGGGGCAACCCTGCACCAAAGGGGGATGGAAGATGATCAATAGATGCTTTTTTCCCCCAATTCTCAGATAGAAATTTCTTTGAGACACAGCAGTGTATTGGTTTTTACTGCTTCCCAGTTTCAGTCCCTGTGCTCACTTACCCCTGGTCCCAGGATCGACTCTCAATAAAGTACTTGTACCCGAGTCTTTGATGCGGATTCTGCTTTCAACATTAAAAGCACACGTTCTTACCCTTGTTTCATTCAAAGCAGTTTCCTCTTTCTTCTGATATCTTGGCTTCAGCCAAAATCCTTTCCTAGAGTATCTCATCTGTCCCTAGTAGGCTCTTGAAAGTATATTCTCCAAATGGAGATGTTTCCTTCCCTAAATAGAATTTAAGTACCTTCTTTTCTTTATTTATAGCTGATTGTTTTTAGCCTATAAATGGGTTCAATTTATTCCTATCTGAAACATCTATATACACAGACACATCTACTCACGTATATTTCAAGACAAAACAAAAGTCACAAAGATCACAAAAACTATTCACTTGACTTTATATCTTTCTTCTTCTCAAAATAATAGCTGACATTTATTGTTTACCATATGCCAGGTGCTTCTAGCAAATTACATGCAATATCTCATTTTATTTTCACAAAACTCTAGGTGATACTATTATTTTCCCCAAATGTATAGAGAAAAAGCCATAGTTCTTTGATGTTAGGCAGCTTGCTCAAGGTCATATCTTCAATGTTTGAACAGAGATTAAAATCCAAGTCTCTCTCCCTTTGGAGTATGCAACCAGGGTTGCCTTAAGTATCACAGTTATTGTTTTCAACTCACCTCTCATTCTTCTCAATTCACTACAATGACTTCCCATTGAAACAGGATTTGTTAAATTCAATGCATAGATACTATTCACCCTTATCTTAGTCAACAGTCTGCAGTTTTTGGTAAAGTTGATTAATCCTTCATCTTCTTCTGAATTTCCCCTGACTGGTGACTCTTACTGTTTGTTCATGATCTTTTTCATAGGTATTTCCCCTCCTCCCCCCGAATTTAAATATTGTGATTACAAGCTTTAGTTCTCAATTTCTTTTCACTTTATAATCTCTCTTTGGGTGGCTGTAACTACTTCTTTACACTTACCTCTTTACCTAAATTTCCTACAGAAAATTTGTATAAAATGTAAATAATCATTATCCCCTAAAGTTATTTTTTTTTCTTTTTTAAACCAATCACCTACCTACTAAAAGTAGAAACTTGGAAACTTCCTTGAGGTATATAGGAAAGTTTATTTCAGACTGTCCATGTTCTCAAATATTATCAATTTTAGGGGTTAAGGTGGGGCCTTATCAGAGAAACCTCAGCTCAGAGACTTCATTGCAAGAGCTGGAATGTAAGGGATAGGAATGACTTCAGTAGGGAATGGCTAGAAGTTTTAGACTTCCTTTGCAGGTGATTTAGAAAATACAGTTTCTTTGTATTTTCAGAGATTGAAATGGAAGGAGATTGAGGAAAAATCTATTCAAGGAGAAGGAGCTTTTGGTTAGCTTCTGATTGTTTGCTGCTATTACCATTTTTAGTAAATAGTGGTGTTTATGAAATGTTTTCTCATGATCTATTTCCACCTAAAAGCTTTGAACTGTGGGTATATATGAAAAATTTGTTCTAACTTGCTACAGTCCTGGGACTAGCCTTAATAGAATATGCAGCAGTGTTTATTTGCAAGCTGATTATGAAACTTGTTTTCATTTTAACACGTCTTGATTTATTAACCTCATTTAGAATTTTAGAGTTTTAGATTCTTCACAACTGATTAAAACAAAGTACTATTGTCCTACCCAGAATAGAAATCCTTCTTTATATTCCACGAGAAGTCATTTTTTTTTTAAGACCAGATTTGTATTTTGATTTTGACACCTGTATCTTGTAAACAGTTTTTCTTTGCCAACTGCTAAAGTAATCATTAGAAATAAAGACAATGGAGATAATCTCAAGAGCTTTTTGGAATTGTCAACTGCATATCCCTTTCTGTATCATCTTTGTCAATCATGTCTACTACTAATGGCATAGTTAAAAAAAAAAAAAAATCATGCAACCTGAGGAGAAAAACATACCTATTGACTCTTATGTGTCAAATTAGATGAAGCCAGTTATTTAGATGGCAGAATTGCTTTCCATATGATGCAATTGATCTCTTTTTGGGGGCACATCAGACCACACATAAACACCTGGACCCTATAATTAGGTCCCCTGTGGAGCCTGTTTGTTTAGATCCCAATATCAGTATAGACCTTGTGTTGATCTACACAGTCTTCATTTTATACCTACTACAAAAGACAGTACTACACTTACTTGATTATTAATATTTTTAGTAATAGTATTCTTTTCAAAAAATAAAACTGAGAACCTCATTGATTTAATGATATGCTAACACTTGCTTATTTCAGAGTTGTTTCTTTAAATATATGTGTGTGTGTGTGTGTGTGTGTGTGTGTGTGTATACATATATGCATGTATAATCAGCAATTGCCCTTATGACTGAGTCTATGAGTATCGGAATAAGGTGATCTAAAATTATTTTCAAATTCATAGTTTTATTGAGCCAGTACTAATAAGACTCTTATTTTACTTTTTATACTCATTCCGTAATACCATATTGCTGTTTTCAAATTTCATTCTCATAGACCAGTCGTTGACTTTTAAATCTTTTCTCTGCTCATAAAAATAAAACACAAATAGCTTAGATAGCCGATTTTTTAAATGCAGATCATAAATATTTTTATATGAAAAAGAATTTTTAATCTGACAGATTTTTTAAAAAAGATTTAAATTATAAAATTTTCCTATTGACTACCTAACGAACACTTTGTGTTTTATAATTGTGGAAGAGAAAACCCTCACTTTATCTCAGTTTGGTAAATATTTTAAAATGCAATGACCATACACACAGTTTGGTTCTTCAATTACTTTTCCTCCACACTGACAAACCATCTAACGCTATTTAATGGCTTCTCCTAGAGCGCTTCATGATTCAAAGTCTTCCAGCTGTGACAAATCAAAAGGCACCTATGTATTCTTTGGGGTTTTTATTTGCAAAAATGTCAAAAATTCAATTTAGTTTTGATTTTGATGTACATTAATCTTCACAACCTTTTATGCATCAATTAACTGGTGAAAGTTATGAGGGCATCTCTTCACTGAATGTGTCATGAAGGCCTTTTAGTCTTTTTTTTTTTTTTTTTTTAGTGTATATTCTTTGCTGTTTTCACAGTGAGCTACACTTTTAAAGGACTTTTTCTTGGGCTTTTCTGTTTGGAAGCCTGCTTTATATGAAAACAAATTTAGTTGGAGTTACCTAAAAGTGTATGCTTTCTATCTAGAATGGTTTATATGAGGTCATAGCAGGGACCTTCACAATGGAGGTATATATTCATATATATTAATATATCCATATGTATATATGGATATATATATGCACACATATATAACAATATACACACACATATATATACACACACATATACATGCATACATTTACTTTTTCTAATTTCAAAATATTTATTATTCATATATTATTTATGGAACTAGAACAACTTTAGAAAGCATTTAGCTCAACTCATTTTATAGATGAGAAAAAAGGGCAGAGTTAAGTTGGACATCTTGTCTAAAACAAGCCAGTTAATAGCATATTCGAGACAAAATCTCAGCTTCTTTTAGATTCTCTAGAATATCACGTGACCCTTGTCACGTTGAAACAGATTTTGTGGTTAGAGGTTATAATTCTTTCACGCCCACTTATATAAGAATGTTAACTGAGCTTCCACATTGATTTTCATAGAGTTGTGAGCTCCTTAGAAACAAGGCTATTCATGTTGCCCAGGATGTCTCCAGCACATTCAATAAGACATTCTACCTTTAGCCTAACTAGCAAAAATGAGATAATTCTTAGTTGTGAGCAAAAGGTGGAGCTGCCCCTGCCTCACTAAAAGGCCTGGACACCCTTTTAATTTTATACCACTCCTTTAGCCTAAAACCTTTAACACAGAAAAAGAGTGATGCGGTTATTTGGCTTTCCTCCCTCAAATTCATCAGTAGAATATAAATCACTTCTGAATGCTTCTTGCTTCATACCATTCTTTAACTTTTGGGGCCAACTTTCCACTTAATCTATTATTCTAGGACCCTAGACATGGTAATTAACCTCAGAGATGGAATTTAGTCAAAAATGCACTCTGCAAACTGTTACGTTAGAAAATTTTAATTGTGTCCAGCAACATTTCTTAATTTAATCTGAAAGGTTACAGTATCTTTTGTATTAATCAATAACCATTTAATTTCTGGATGAAGGTTGAAATGATTTTCTATGACTTACTAGCTTGGCATAAGGCTATGCTTTGGGCCATTAATTCACCTTGCAGAAGTCTTTGCTTGAATTCCTCTTTACTCTGAGAGAATGGGGCATCATTTTAAGAAATGGGTCATTTTATTAAATGATAAGTTGTAAGACAAACTGAACAATGGTTTACTTTAAAGAGCACTAGGTCTAAAACAGTGGGGCTTTTTTTTATTATGTACAGTACTTGGAATGAGAGGATCTTGAACTCAGGGACAAGGCTGTGGAATTAATCATCTCTCTCCCTCATTGAAGAGCTAAAAAGTGATTTTAGAATGTTGTTGTAAGGTTTTAGATTGTTGTTGTAAGATTTTAGATTGTTATTGTAAGATTTCAATGTCCAAATGTTATTTCCTATTTAGAACATTGCTTTTCATATGAAGACATTTTTACATTATGTAGCATTTCTGTTCAAAGACCCTATTAGTGATGACCATTATGTTAACAAATTACAATGATGATTCGGACAAGTTTCCACCTACTCCTCATAACTTTTCTCATTTTACCAGTCTTTTGTATCATCTCTCTAAGTCTATAGAATTTGTTCTCAGTAGCAGTAGAGAGAAAAGCCAAGATCAAATTACCTATGACTTTGAGGTACAAAAGCCTGAAGGTTCTATAATCATGAAATTAGGATTATTAAAATGTTTTCCCACCACTAGAATTTGGGAAGCATCTGGCGCAATAGCTTATGATATGCCTCAGCTAAAATCCTCAAATTATAATAAAAAAAAAGTGAATTCTCTAATCTTTGCATTTGAAAGCAAGAAAGAAGGACTTTGGAAATCTAGTTTTGCAGATGAGGATGCCAAGTCTGAGTTAGATTAAGTGACATGTCAAAGGTCACGTAATTAATTAGTGGCAAATTTGGCACTAGAATCTTACTATGTTAAAACTCTTTCTACTGAAACCTTACATTTCTTGAATATTTTGAGCATTTGTTTTAAGGGAAAAAAAGTGGCATAAAGTCTGATCGAAGACTTGCCAAGAGTTCCATTAGACTTAAGCTTTTAAATGTTGCTCTTCTGGCCTCTGCTCCTTGGCTAGTGTCTCATATCTCTGTATACAAATCTCCCTGTAAGATCTCATACAAATACTCATGACTGCACTGAGGCTTTGCCTGGATTTTCCGTCATGTTTGCAATCATTCCAATCCATCTGTCTCACAAAATAAGGACCTAAATGTTCTCAATATGCATTCGTTTGCACTCCAAACATACTGTTGACCACTAATGTCTGCTAATTTCACTTCAAGAACTCTGAAATCTGTGCCTTGCCCTCCATGGCCTTATTATCTTTCTCCTGGATCGTTGGAAAGCCCCCATCCCCCATCCTTTGGGTCTTCCCATCACTTGCTTTCCTTCTCAAGTCTACCTTCCACTCTCCCCAAAGTTAGTTCTTTCTAGAAACAAATCTGATCACTATCATTTCTGTACTTAAAAAACTGTTTGACTCTGGAATGCCTTCACATTCTGGCTTACCCACCTCCCCAGGGTAGAACAGCTCCCTGGCAGATGTATGTTGTGGTTGGGTAGCCCTGCTTGTCAACCTTCTCTGCATCAGCCATGATCTTTTATAACCCTGGACTTAGCATATGACTCCCTTCTCCTGGAATACCTCCCTTTCCATTCATTGTGTCCAAAATTCTTATTCTAGCTCAAAACACAGATAAAAAAAAATAATTCCTTATATAATATTATTTGGCAATAGTGCGCCTATCTCACTTTATTCATACATTTCTTATGACATTTATGGAATTATTTATTATAATTTTATATCTCTCTTATACTATTCTATTCAAAACTTCTTAGGGCCTAGTGAATATAATGCAGGCAACAGAGGCAAATGGACCTGGGTTTGATCCCTACTCACCAGTCACTAACAATGTGACCTTGACACATTCTCGATGATGCTCAGTTCAATTTCTTGAAGTTTGATAATAACACCACATAAGGGTCTGATATAAGAAATAGCAATTATATTTGCAAAGTGCTATACACTGCATGCAAAGTGCTATACACTGCATGTAAATACCATTCATCAATCAGTAAATGCAGATATTCTTCCCTGTATACCCAACCTTTAAAAAAGTGCCAAGGATATTTGTCGAAATGGAAATAATACATGTATTAACACCTTTACAAACTTGGCTATGTAACAAATATATCTTCCATTGTTTCTTTATACCTGGCTAGGCTCTCAAGTTCCAGTTTTGGTTGATGGGGGCTATTTGCCAATCAATCCATGGTAGCTCAGTCACCTTCCTTAGAGAAGCTGTATTTTGGAAACTAGTCAGTCAATTTAGGATTCCTTCCTTGATCTGTCTTCCTTCCCTTCAGGGCAGAGTACTCTCTAGGCATCTGAGGGATGTTGAATCTGTATGCCATCCATGTTCCTGTCTGCCTTTAGCTGAGGTGTAGCCCTTCTCACCTGGTCTTGGACATTAGTGTGTGACCCTGTTATATTCACCACTGATGTCCTTAGGTGATAGAAAGAAACACTGAGTATATTTAAGAGGATCTCAGAGCAGAAAGAATCATGGTCTGACTTTCTAGGCTGTATTTCCTCTAAAAGACAGCAAACTAAGCCCCATTTCCACATGACTCCAGAAGCTAGGGGAGGGGGACACAATTTAATCCATCACATTTGATTACTCTAGATTTTGGTTACTCTTTGGTTACTCTGCTTACCTACTTGGGCACTACAACACCATCTGAAGGTGCCCCCAGAGGTACACAGGATTTGTGAGTCTTCACTAAAGCACCTTTCCTATCTATGCCTTCCCCGGCTATTGCTGTGCTGTTACTCAGGAAAGATGGTGAAACTAGGGCTTCCTAAGAAGGTTTGCAGTCTCTCGAAGGAGAGACAATCTGGAAGTCAGACCATGGTTTGGTCCTATTTGCTCTGGAGCTTTCCCAAATGTCCCCAGGTTTCTAGTGGTGTTTTTGTTATCATACCAACTCCCCTGGGTTAGAACAAGTGGAGTTCTGTACCCTTTTCAGGGACCCACAGTCATCTCTACACCAGTTATATACCTCTAATTCTCTCTTTCTTTTCTGCTGGCCAAACATGTATCCCTATTTGAGCTGAAAAATGACGATTTCATTGTGTCTTTTCTACAGTATAGTTTAAGCAGAGCTACTCAAACTTTATTATGAATAAGGAAAACTATGCTGTTTGTTAAAATTCATATTCCTGTGCTTGTCCATGTAGATATGGGGTAAGGCTCCACAACTTGCAATTTTATGATACATTCTAGATGCTTCTGGTATACGTGGTCTGCAAACCATGCTTTGAGGAACATTGGTGTTAGTTGTAAATTCATGGTTTGAATTTTCAGTTGTTTCTTAATATATAAAACTGAGTGTTTGAAATAAGAAAATAAAAAAAGTAACATTTTTTTTTCCTTAAGAGTTTGGCTTTTAAAAATAAAAACCATGACTTTCAAGATCATGACCTCTGCTAGAGATTTCCAAAATTTACCTACAATTTTCAAATCTAATAAATTAACTCTTTTGTCCTTTTGTATTATCTCTTCTCTCAGTCATTGTATATGATAAACTTATCCATCTGCTTGAATAGTGAGAGAATGGTAGGGGGAAATAATTTTTAAAAACACATAGGTTATTATTATGTGTTATTATGCCACATTTGTACCCATGTATGCATGTTGTGTGTGTATGTATGTGTGTGTGAGGAGAGAGAGAGAGAGAGAGAGAGGGAGAGAGAGAGAGAGAGAGAGAGAGAGAGAGAGAGGGAGAGAGCGAGCACGCGCAAAGTAGAATTTAAGAATGAATGTAAGGTGCTGAGTGGAAAGTGAGTAGTATGTGGAACCACTCACAACTTATTTGGAATCCTGGCTGTGCAATTTCTCATTTGGATCAAGTGAGAAAATCATTTGGTTTACTGCAAGATTCTTTCAGAATACAATTATGTTTTAATTAATATTCCTTTAATTTGGCACTCTGTAGAGAAATTGTCATTACTTGTTGAATGAATAAATGAGTGATGGCATTTCTTTTAATGAAAGGCAATAGAAGGGTTCATTTGACTCACAATTAAATTCTGTTCAGTCCAAAGGTATGAGCCTAAGTTTCACCTTGTCTTCTTTTCAAAAGCCTTATGTGCCGGTCTTCAGGAAATCTGACTCCCTGGCTACTCTAGTAAACAGATTTTTCCACCTCTGAATTTCAGTAGAACTTACTTTTTGTACTCATGATTCAATATGTGGCATATGTTATCTTATTGATTCAAGTCACATTTTGTGGATATGTGTTTTTCTCTAAGTGCTCAGCTCCTTGACAGCGACTACACTGTATGCCTATTTTTCACATTATCTAGCAAAGACCCTTTATTTAGTAGGTGCTAAGTGTGTTGTACTTGATGACGATAGTGATGCAAGTAAATGTAAACTATTATACACAATTCTTTAACAAATTATGCTGATATAATTCTCTCAGATGAAGAAATCCAGACTCACACAAGTTCAATGGCTTGAAATAGGCCCACAACTAGGAAGAAGCAATGACTCAGATCTTCAGATTCTGATTCCAGGGCTGTTTTTACTACATAAGGTCTCTGCTTTGTGTTAAATAATTAAGATGTTTTATCTCAAGTTGTTAGGTCTGATAAAATTTTTTCTGATAGGATTGAGATATCTTTGAACAAGTCACCAAGATATATTGTATAATTTTCCTTCTCTTTTATGGTTTTTAAAAGGAAGATTAATATCTGCTTTTCAGGCATCGTCTAGGTGTTGCTCTGCCAGAAGGAGAGGGATTAACTAAATGTTTCCAAATATCCCTTTTGGTTCTGTACTCTTCTAACTTAAAGCTATATTTTAGTTAAAAAAACAAAAATCCAAAACTCTGAATTCTGTTTTTCCCTGTGTATTTTATAAATGATATGTACATATTAGCATCAATGAGTCAAAGTTGGAAGGTCAGGGAAGGCAGAAATCAAGTTGTTAGCCAGAAAAGTTTAGTCTATATGTGCCACTATTAATGGAATGAGAAAGAATAAAAATATACAATATTCATCTTCATGTTCGAGGCACAGGATTTTGAAACCACCCTGGCATATTCCAGATGTTAAACCCCAGTAAGTGGGAGTTTGTGGAGATCTCTGAGAACTTGAAAAAGTCTTGGTTGTTCACCTTTATCGATCTCCAGTCCAAGTTGTGCTTTTCCCACCTTGAACTTTACTTCATTTTAAATTCTCAGCCCTCTTTCTATTTTTACTTATTTATTGTTATGCAGATTATAATGTCCAGTGTTCAGAAAGGATGAGATCAGCTAAACATTTCTTATTCTAGGCAGCAATCGAGGACTTTTGAAAAGCATGTGGAACCCCATTAACAGATAAAGAACACAGGACTGAAAGAACCGAAGGACAAATTATTTATTTCAGTACATCTCGTATAAGCAACACATTACCAAAGGCAATAGGTATGAAAGATCAGATCAGCATCAGAAGTGCTAAATGATATTCATTTGCAATCTTCACCAAAATAATAAGATTTCATGGGAATATTTTTTTTATTTTGAATGTCAGAGACAATTTGAATAATGTGATTTTTTTTTGACCCACAATCTAAGTCAAAGCCTTATCCTACAGATAATAGAGATGAGATGAATTAGAGGACTATAGCCAGATACAGAGAAAAAAAAAAAGCAGAACCATTTAAATACTAATAGTTGAAACAGGCAGTTCAATGGAGATAAATGCAGAATAATGATGCTTTTGATGGGTCTTTATCACAGAAGGCCATGTTCTTCATAAATTATGAACCGTAAAAAAGGGAATTTTAGTGAAAGGACAAGTCTGTTTGTATCATCAATGAACGATGATAAATAGAAAGACAAAAACCAAATAGAAATGTATAGAATGATAACTGCTTGATATCTCTGTTAGCCAAGTCTCTACACTTTAAATACTAAAAAGCAAAAGATTATTCGGAATAGAAATCCTAAGGCTGCTCAAATGCTACAAGTACTTGCACTTTGAAAAATTGAGAGTGGTTTTTGTGGAAAATAAAATAATAGTCAGTCTAGCATGTACTGAAGTCAATTTCATTCTTTAAAATTTTTATTTATTTTTATTTTTTATTTATTTTAGGCGTGGCAACTCTTGATTGACCTCACAAATTGCAAGGACCTTATCAGCTTACAATCCCTTATTTTTAAACTTTTTTTGCACCTATAGCATCTGGTCTTCCTAGGTGGTCTCCCATCCAAGTACTAACCAGGCCCGATCCTGCTTAGCTTCGAGATCAGATGGGATCGGGCTTATTTAGGGTATCATGGCCATAGACCTGAAGTCAATTTCAAATGCAGATGTTTGGGGTATTTGCTTATGTCAAAGGGCATCTGAAATATATTTGAAGTGATATTCTTTAATGTAGATTGGCGTTCATTCTTTATATTAAAGATGTACCTCAATTTACATATAGACATGTTCTTGAATTTTTTATCAGTAATTACCACATTAAGAAATTAGCTAGTTGGGGTGGTTCCATAGAGTAGTGTCTAACACGTTTCCTTTACACGCAGAAGGTCCTGGGTTCCAGCCCCAGTGGAGCCACTGTCCATACCTCGGGTGTGCCAGGCCCCGGGTGTACATCCCTAGCGCTTGGGAGGAGAAGCCCGGCCTTCAGAGATCCACTTCTTAAGGGGAGACGACAACTGGAGGTGGAAGTGGGTGGGGGAGAGTTAAAAAAAAAAAGTTAGCTGGTGTTTTTTTTTTTATATAAAAAAATGTAAGATGAATTTGAGGCTCTGATAAGTATATTTTCTAAAATTTAATATTTAGTTTCATTTTCTATTGATTTTGTTTTGCAAAAAGCAGCCATGAAATGAATTTGAAATTTTCCTGTATATTTTTACTAATATACTTTAACAGATCTAAGTAACAACTCC
>NW_011889062.1:1962482-1976254 GCF_000151845.1 Pteropus vampyrus | reverse complement strand
TTTTTCTCCTACTACTGCAAACAACCTCCACTGGATTTAGCTATTTTTAAAGGGCTTCTGTGTTTCTTCTGGCACTCTATTACTTTCTTTGGTCGTCTAGTCCTTTTTCTCACCTTACAGACACCTTCTTTTGTAAAGACCCATCCAGATTGTACTCAGCACAAATCCAGTCACATGGAAAACCCTGTACAAGTGAAATCTGACCACCAATTTCTTTCAGGATTCTGGATTAGCCTTAAGATTGGAATTTGCTAACCATTGACATGAGTCTGATGAAAATGGGAAGTGACATGAGTTGCATCCAGTACTGGGTTCTTCAGGAATTGATTATACAGCTCGTGGGGTTTCTGGGCCTTTTGTTTCCATCCTTTAACCATTTCCATTCATCAGACTCTTCTTTAGAGATGGAAAGTGAAGGTGAGATGAAATTCAGCCTGGTCCATTTTGTTCTTCAGCTGCAGCTCTGGTTAGAGAGAAAAAAGAGGGTTTGTTGAAGAGAGACGATGATAAATAAAAATTATTGGCTAAATTTAAAGTGGAGGATCAGCTTTGGAAGTTGCTGATTTATGCAATCCATGCTCCCATTTGCATAGATAATTGAGTTAGCTTTATATGAGTTTAGAGTTCCCTCACTCATAGATAGATATTTTATTCATGGGTTATTGCCTTTAAAAATACTTAACCATAAAGGAAGTCCTCTAAAAGGAATTCAACCTCTGAAATGAGGTTTACAATGATTGCACTGAAAATCTGAGAGGCACAACTTGCCTTCTTCAGTTTAATGATGATGTCGTTGCCTTGGTCACAATCTCTCTTTTGTTCATTTAAATGACATAGGAACGTAAACACTATTTGCCATAGTGGTTTGCGCATTAATAAGCAAACATAAAACCAAATTACAAGGCTGTACTCTTCTTCAAGCTGTTAGCAGTTAGCTCACTCTAATGTTTTTCCATGGCAGTGACAGATGCTCTGATACCTATATAACCTCTAGAATAGGAGTTTAATGAATGTAGTATTTATATAACTTTGGAAGCTTTGAAATCAGTGAAATTCATTTCTATGATTCCTTAGAGTGAGAAATTAGCATTTCTGCAAAGACAATAATTTCCTAACATTTTACCTCATATCTTATGTAAAATCTCAGGAAAGCCTAAAACTGTCATGGTGGGGGGTGGGGGAGACAGGGAGGGAGTGGAGGTAGAGAGAGAGGGAGGGAGGGAAAGGAGGAAGGGAGGGAGAAAAGGAGGGAGGAAGAGAGAGGGAGAGAGAGAGGTAAAGAGGTAAAAGAACAAAATAAAACACTTGATGAACCACAACACTGCACCATCTGATGACGGGGAAACAGTTCAGCCTCTGGGTGCTTTCAGTCTCCCACTCTATCACTGCTTTGTTTATCAAACAAACAAACCAAAAACACCTGTTAAGGCGGAAGCCCTGCTGAGAGTTTTCACAAAGTTCTGGGATTCAAATAATGTAACACTGTGAGCAGCAACTGTCCGGGCACAATATTATCATAACAGCCAGACCTCCTGAGCTTTTCCCAATCACCTGGATTTTACTTCCCAAAGGGAAAATGACTTTAAAGACTAAACCTTTTGCCTGAGTTTTTCGAAGATTTTGCAACTCGAAGCTACAGATTCTCCCAGCTTGTTTTCAACGTGCACAATATCACCAGAAAATGAGCTGAGTCCCCTTAGGAACCCAGGAGGACTTGGGAGCAGCAACCTCAAGCCTGCAGTGGTCTTTTCACACAGAGCTGCACATTGGTCTCTGTCATTTTAGACACCCAGAAGAGGAAGGCTAGGGTTCCATTTTTTTTTTCTAGTTTTTACTTTGACATTTTAAAAACGGGGTCTTATCTTCCAAAGTCCATTTTGAAAGTCGAACAGATTAAAAAGAGTTTAAAAACAGTGCTAGCCCAAATCCGATTGAAACTTTTAATTAGTCTGATGTTATTTTTAGACTCTCTCAAAGCTCCATAATTGAGCTCTTTGCAGTTATACAAACAAATAGAAACCTTGTAAGATCTTGAAATTCATGATAGTTTACTAATGAAGTCAGCTTGGAAAACTCTTCATTGAATATTGTAATTTGATTGCCATCTTATTCTGATTGGACCCTGGTTTTGCATTTAAATGAGTATATATTATTTGAAATGCAAAACAGCATGTTATCTGGGGTATTTTGCAAGAACAGACAAGATTAAAAAACATCTAATGTTCCATTTTATAAAAACATTACAAAATGGAAGTGCAGAGCTGACTTTTAAAATTTATTAGTAACAGCTTACAATAATTGGACATTAATTAATCCTAAATTACAAGACATTTCTATGGAAATGCATATTACATCCTTCCCATCATACTCAGCAGATTCATTTGTATTATCATTTCTGTTTGGGATACCGAAGACACTAAAAACAACTTCTTACTAAAGCAGTCATTGCTACAGAATTGACTGTTACTCATGTGAGTTTAACACAATACATCACCAATTACTGATTCTGCAACAACTGACCTTGAGTATCCAATTAAAAAACAAAAAAGCTGCAGTAGTACTAAGGCGAAGCTGAATTCGTGAATTAGAGTCTGTGTCGGCTTGTTCCAAGCTTTGATTTTTGTCAGCCTTTGTGTTTTTAGATGGCTTGGAAGGATTTTTCTGATTCTATAACCCTTATTATTATTTCTCAACTGTGGTTTTTGTGCCTTACATAGAAAATTGTTTTCAATCACATCACCCAAAAAAGAAGATTTCTGTTTGAAAGGAGTGTGGAGGTCTCTGGCAGCCATCTCTGTATTTGATTGTTTGGCTGTCTGAAGTTTCCATTACATCTATTCTCAGACACATATAGTTACTCATAATCTTCTATGCTGGATTTTTTTTCTCCCTTCAGGAATTTTCTGACAAAAGATTGTCAAAACAGGGCCTTAGATTTATAAATATATTATCCAGGTCTTTGGAATAATTTTTAATTATTTAGCTATCACATAAAGTGACTTGTAATCTGGGAATGATACTTCATGTGGTATTTAGACTATGACACAAAGATGTTCTTCCATGTCTTTCACATTCTTGACCCAATATCTAGAACAAGTCTTATGTGTTGGAAAAACAGGGTTTCTTGTGGTCTCTAGGAGTAAGGATGATGGCAGAGGCTGGCAGTGTCAATGTCCACAGCAGTGGAAGAGACAGCAGAGGAATGGCGTGACTCTGTACCCTCACTTCTTTCCAGGCCTGTGTGATCACAATCACCAGCATTCATTCAGCTTTGGTCCAGCCCTGATGGTTGGTTCTAAGCGTTTCATAAAAGTGTTATATCATCTGTAAAGGGCACGCAAACACCATTGTCATATAATCCCTTTGGTGAATTCTGTCAAAGTAATTTTAATTTCTGAGATTCTAAGATTAGTGAGGGCCGCATTTAATCCTTTCTCCCAACCCAGTCCACAGATTCATGAAATACTAATTTTTTAAACTAGGAAAAGTCCATTTTTCTGAACTCAAATCAAGCTTAAACTCAAATCATGCTAGTTAAAAAAAAAAAGATACTTAAAAATTGAGAGCAAATTTTTGTCTGAATGGACATTCTAAAATAAGGATCACATAATGGGTCTGGACTGATTTTGGCTTGAGGGAAGTGCTATATAGGACCATATGTTATGGATCTCGCTTTACATAAATGAGAGCTGCCAGCTTCCACGTGGCCCTATATTCCCAACCAACCGATTGATCTGAGGATTACTGTATTGCCCATGTTCGTCCATCGAGGTCTTTCCTATTTTTTTTTTTTTTTTAATAGGAGCAGAAGGAAAGTCCTCTTATCCCTTTGGATAAAACAAGAATGTGTAAACCCAGATTTCCAGTTGCTATGGTTCAATCATCATGGATAAAGCAAAGAGAATATGATTGAAGTGAAAGAGGAGTATGAGCCAAGGTTAAGGAGTGGCGGTATTTGAGTTGATCGTTTTGGTTGTCCCAGAGTCACTGTTTCTCTTCCCCAAGTTTAAATATTCTTGCCAATAAATCTCCCATTTCAGCCTAAGCTTGTTTGCATTGTATTTCTCTCACTTGCAACTAAGACTGATCCCCGCTATTACATAGAATTCATTCTCTTTTCTCTCCTCTCAGAAAGGGAGCGAATGGGAGGCTGGCCACAAGGAATGACTTTCCTCTGAACTAAAGTCCCATCCAGGGGCAGAGGCAGAAGATAAATGTGCTCAAGTATCATCTCACTTGTCATATGTCAAATACTGAACTACTTTCCTGATTTTACAGCTTCGGCTTCGTTCCTGATTTCAATCTCTTACTGACTTGAGGTTTTCCAAAGAATACTCCTAGAACATCTTAGGCCCCTGAAGAGAGATTGAAATGTTTAAATTGAGTACTAGATGGCAACATGGCTAGTTAAATGTGTATCTTGTCCTCTGAAGAACACTTCAGGATTTGGGGGACTGATTGCACAAGGGGAGCAAAGGAAAGGGCAAAATCAAAATTGATTATGGGTCCATGTGATTGAGAGTGTGGGACAAGGAGAAGCCAAAAATGGGAGGTAGATAAGAGGTAATTGAAAAAGTGATAGAACCAAAATGTGATGGTATCATGAAAGTTATTGTTACAAATAATTTAAAAACAAAGTGACATATATAGTGCTGAAAATGCAAATGTTTAGGAGAGATAGAATTTAGAAAAAGTTTGGCTTTAGCAGTTGTGACATCATTGTTAACCTTCAAAAGAGCTGCTTTAGACATGAGAAGCAGATGAAAGCCAGACTAAAACAAACGACAAACAGAAGAGAAAAAAGAGAGACAGAGAGAAAGAAAAGGATCAAGAAAAAAGTCCTAGAGATTATGGGATAGGAAGGAACCAATAAAAAAATAGATCGATTAGATGACAAAGAAGGACAAAACAGAAAAATAAAGAGAAATAACAATGCAATTATATTTTGAAGAGGGAAATAGGAAATTGAGGGAGTTTGGATTGGGTTATCTAAATTTCATAGGTGGATTAGATCATCTAATAAGACTGAGGAGGTTGAGTATGGGGTGTCGGGGAAACTAAAAATTCTAGGATACTTTGGTGACATATACTGTAATAAAGTCAACAAGAGCTGACTGAATGTAATCATTACTATTTATATGTCTGTCAATGATCAGTTACTATTTTATAATATTTATTTACTTTAGAACTAATAAATATGTCTTCAAAACTTTTTATAGTAACAATTGACAGTCTGGGAATCTGGCAAAGATAGATGAGAGATAGTAAAATGCAAGAATTCACTAAAATAGCTGACCATGGAGTTCAGGTATGGTAATGAAGTATAAATGAAACAAGAATGTTGTCGGCTTGGATTTGACAAAGAGCTTGAGGTGCTACTGGAGCTCATCAACTATTTATGTCACTACAAATAGGTTTTGAGCTTCTACAGTACCAAGTGGCATGCTTAGGAATTGGGGGAACAATGATGAATAAGATATGTTTTCACCATGGCAGTTCACAACTTAGTGAAAGAGACAGCTGTGTACAAAAGCAGAGAGATTTTGTAGACATGAGGAAATGGGAGAAAAAAGAGGAGAAAAAAGAGAAGAAGAAAGGAAACGGTGGTCACAGGGAAGAACCCAGAGTCAGATGTCTTGGGAAAAATAGCAGAAATGGTGAGAAGATTTTAGGTCTACACTTTAACTGCATTCTCAGTAATGGTATATGTACCAAAAAAAGAGTTGGGGGCAGGGGTGGGAAGTGGAAGGGCTTGACTTAGAAACCAACATTCTCTTTTTATTAGTGGTGGTGTTTTGACCACAAAGGAATCGACTCCAAGTCATTTTTGGCATTCTCGTTTCTTCTACTCAAAACTCAATTCTGATCCAATGTCAATTCCTTAATCCATAAATCTGGCTTGACATTTCATGTGCTTCTAATAGATGGTGCTGGAAAAGCTGTTTCTGACTTAAGCTCCATAAAGGAAATGAGGAAAATGCAGAGAAAGCTTCAGGTTAATCTATAAAGCAATTTGAGGCCTATGCCAGAAAACTCTTTCTCGCTTCATCTCAGTAGGTGATCAGAACTGTCACTTCTGTGTGACACATAGAAGTCTAAGTCCATTTTAGACGTTTATAACACAATCAACTACACTTCTGTGTCTATAGAACATTATCTGAAATTTTTGGAAAGTAAAACAGTTAAACAAGTTACATGGCATCATATAGCTCCACTTGCTGCATTGTTTGAAGCACTTTGTTCAGTTTTAAAAGTTAAATTCAAGATCATCAGTTTGGGTGTGGACAAAGTTTAAAGGTGAGCTAGGGTGGCAACCTTAAACATCCATGAGGGTCAAACAGTTGGTAGAAATGAATGAAGCAGGCCAAACATGAGAAGACAAGAGCAGAAGCTAGATGATGAACCCTGCCAGTCTCCGTGTCCAGGTGATGTTAGGGAGGGTGAAGAGCGCAGCAAACTGGATAAGTCTCCAGGCAGCTGCCATTCAGTATTAGCTTGTTGCTGCCAGGGGAAATGTCAGCCCAGTGTTGCCAGATCTTCCAGTTTTTTTTTTTCTAGAGATCCCAGAAAACTTGATTTCCATATGGAAACTATCGATTTTAAAAAATTGGTTCCTAATTTAAAAAAAGTAAACTACGGGCTGAAAAAAAGAAAAAATCTATCAGCCACATTAAACCTTTAAGTGGTCAGTTTGTGTCCTCTGCTTTAGAATTTATGCCTCACGTGGATGTTTAGATATTGTGTGGTTATGGCCTAAAACATTTGTGTACACTCAGGTTAGTTGAGGTTGCCTCAGATCGGTCTTGGGCAAGCTACATGGAAGGTAACTGGATGCAAAGGACAGTTGCTTTTTTAAAAAAATGTTGCTTTGCATCTTTTCTATTTAAGAAAATATCTCAGTAATGTATGCATAGGCTCTTGAGATATATAGATCAATTATAGAAATGGCTCTGCTCCAAACATGTAACAAAGACAGATAATTTCTGTATTTATTAGTCATCTAGAATGAGTATCTCTCTGGTATTGTTGTCTTGGTTTCCATTCCAAAAATTAGTGGCATCCTCAGATGCGCTACAAAGTTCAGTCCACTAATTTTCTTATCCTAAGAGTTCACTTACCTCTTGGCCTCTGGGAAATGGAAAAAACATGAACTCCTGAAGCTTGATCATACTTCAGGTTCTTCTAGTTCAGTGTCTTCATTTATTAGATAAATAGAATTAATGGGTGAAGAGTCTTAGCCGGTGGATTATCAGATGTCATTTCCACAGATGTTCATATGTTATAAAATTAATGCTGCATGGCCTTCTAAAATCATATAATCCTTTGATACAGTAGCACTTGGACTAGAACTCAGTTCTGACTAAGTCATAGGCTTGTGGTCTCTCTATAGTACCCGTGGAACACCCACAGGCTGCTCAGCCTATTCTACCCATGACTGCATATCAGTTGCAAATAACAGAAAAACGAAACTAAAAAGTATGTTAAAATTAAGAGGTGTTTGTTGGCTCTTTAATATGAAAATTGTAGAAGTATGTAGGCTTCAAGCATGATTTGATCAAGTCCTAGCTACATTTCCTCCATCACGATGCTAATCTTTATCACCATCATAACAAATACTTAAATTATGCTTATATATGCCAAGCACTGTTCTAAGTACTTCATAAATATTTACTCGTATAATTTTTACCACATTCCCATGAGATGAGTATTATTATTAACCCTATTTCTGTACATGAGAAAATCGAGGTACTGAGAATTTAAAGAACTGGCCCAAGTTTGCATTGCAGGACCAGGATATAAACTCAGGCTGCTGGCTCCAGAGCCCTTGCTCCTAACCTCTGTACAAATATTCAAATGGAACTGGTCTAGGACAGGGCCTAAAGATCAGTGATTTAAAAATTATTCCCCAGGTAGATTGTGACGTACACTCTAGGTTTGAAACCAATGCTGCTGCACCGTGGGTTAAGGGGTGGAATTGATGCAAAGAACACCATGTTGGAATTTCAACCTAAATTCTGCTCTGTGATGCTTACATCTCAATGGAAAAGAGAAGTAAACATCGTGATCCACTGATGGAAAAAACTTTGGACTGGAACTCCTGAGCATTACTGAACACGACAACTGGCCCTGCAGGGTCCTTTTGCCTGAAGAAGCCAAATATTACAGTCACAGTGTGTTTGAAGTGTGTCCATTACCTGGGTATTATAATCTTTGTATGATAGCAGTCAGAGACTGATTATAATTAGAACAGAGAGAAGAAATTCCCGGGGACATGGTGCTTCATTGCCGATCCCCTGCCTCTAACTCTCGATGCAGAAATCTTTGCAAGAGTACTTTTCATGGATCTCAATGACAACAATTAAAGTTGAAGAGCATGAGAAGACACTTTAATCAGAAGTTAATTAAGAACAATGGGGGCATATGTATCATTGATTGTGTCTCAAGTACTCTGACTGATCCAAAAGATTATTTCATTAATATATAGATGTAAACAGACACCAACATTTTCTCAGCATAAAGCAACTGCACTTTGAAAGTTCCACCTCCAAATCTGGCTTTTACTTATTAGATGACAAATTAAAACGAGCAACATTTACTTACCTAGAGCAGACATCAGGAGCCGATTCCATGTCTTTGGGTAGGACAGCATCAGGTGTGAGAAATGAGGCAATGGGAGTCAAGAAACCAGGGTGTTATTCGTATTTAACTGTTAAGTGTTGTTCCATTATAAAATGAAACTATAAATATACATGGCCCCAAACACAAAGGAATAAATGCTGTGAGGAATAGCAATAAAAAGAAACTAACAACCCCATTCCAAATCTCCCAAACCAAAGTAGCGATCATAGTATTACATGTAGTTTTCACCTTTTGTTAGTTTTTGGCGCAGTACAAATACAATATGGTGCTTTTAGGGAGGCAGAAATTCTTCTCCTATGTTTGTCATATAATCACTACTTAAATCAAGCAATTAGTCCATTATATCTCCTACCAACACAGTTGGGTTCTGTTTTCCTCTAAATTAGCTTGAGATTTTTTAGTCCTCAGGAATCATGCTTGCTGATCAATGGTGCTTGCTTTGTGGCCTCACCCCAGGCCATGCACCCCGCCCCCAACGGGGCCCTACAGAGAATTTCATGCTGACCTTTAACTGCTGGTAACAGGTAAGAGAGATCCACATTACTTTAGGAGTGAATTTTGCATATGGAGAACTCCACCATATGACTTCCCAGAATTTGCTTCCAGTGTCTTCCCAACTGAGCACTGAAGTATATATCAGGCAATCTGGGTTAAAATCTCAGCAATGCCAATATCTACCATTATAAGTTATTTAAAGTCCTCTGAGCTTCAGTTTTCTTGCTTCACAAAGTGAAATATAGATGAGATGATCTTAGCATCTTCCAAAATCAAAGTCGTTTGAATGCTATGTATTTTTCCTTCTGGATTGTCTGTCTTCTCTTTAGTCTGTGACTGTCACACTCATTTTGGTTTCCATGTTTTTCCAGGTTCTTTTTGCTCCAGTAGTAACTTTTCTTATGCTCCTTGACATAGTAATATTCTACCCGTCCTTTAAAGTTCTTCTCAAATCCCAATTTCTTCAACAACCTTTTCCAATGCATGTGTGGATTGTCATGGCAGGTGGGGATGGGTATTTGTTGGGCCATATACTAGAGATGCAAAGATGAATCAGACTTGGTTCGGTCTTCTGTCCTTCATAGAATTTCAAAGCTACTTGAATGATAATAGCTAATATTTTTTTTGAGATGATAGTATCTTCACTTTTCAATTGAGAAAACAAACTCAGAAGTTAAATGAATTGCCCAAAGCCATATTACTAGCAAATAGCAGAATCCAGGACTATTAAAATACAAAAACTTTTCTTCACTGTCATGCTACACAGATTGTGGGCAAAGTGCCCACAATTCCCATTCCTGTGACATGACCAACATTAGTCCCCAAATTATTTCCTTCTGAGCCTGGCAAAGTCACATAATCACTGGCTACACAGTTTACCAGGCATCTGTTTCTAGACGATAGGCACTTAAGATGAAACTTTCAGTATTTGCTATCTTCGCTAATGTCTTTTCCAGAACATCAAGAATCCTTGATTGAATAATTTATTGGGATTTACTCATATATTACATTTCATTGTTTTTCTATTACTTTAATAAAATACATCTTGTCTTTCAACTATCTTCAACTTCCACGTGGACAGGGACAAAATTTCTTTTATAAAGTCTATTTTATGTAACATTATTGACACAATTGTGAGTATTCAGTAATCATTTGTGCAGGAAGGCACAGTGAAGACAGTAACTGAATGAATGAATGAATGAATCAATTAATCAATCGATGACACAATTGTGAGTGTTCAGTAAGCATTGTGCAGGAAGGCACAGTGAAGAGGGTAACTGAATGAATGAATGAATGAATCAATCAATCAATCAATGCACTCATGCTCTTTTCATAGCATCAGTAAGTAGCGCCTGAAAGTTTTCTGTATGTTGCCCAGGTCTCTAACTTCTGGGTTGGAGAATCATTATATTTTTTCAGTTCTCTGAGCATCGTAAAAGTGTGGAGGGATATGTTTTCAGGATTTATAGAGGGAAGAGAAAGAAGACTGACTTCTAATCAGTTAGATGTCAAAAATAAATGAAAACTGATGCTTGGCATTAAACAACACTAGAAAAGACTACAACGACATAAGAAGAGAAAGATTTTCCTGACACAACTTCTGCCCTACAGCAGCCTGGATTAAATTTCCCTTCCAGTTACTCCCATGCTCTCCAGTGAATACTGAGCATCTACATTGCCTTGTTTATCTTTGCATTCAGGAGTATCTGACACATAAAACTCTTCAATTAATATTTGTTGCACAAATGGTTATATATTGTTGTAACTTCAAGGGCTTTGGGTGTGGGCTGGGATAATAGGACTCCCACTAGATTATTAATGTTGTAAATCTCCTAATAATAAAAAAGCACTTTTTTTCTACAGTGAGAAATAAAAGGTAAAATAAAAGGGTTTCTGTCAGGGGCAATAGTTTGTGGGGACACAATTACACAAATGTATAAATGACTCAAACTCTCTCTAGAAATGAGTATGCCAAAAAAGACAAAAGAATATAGGGGGTACTTGAAATGTGGAATGAGGTACTCCGGAAGTAGGGGTATTTATTGAATTAGTGTGGTGGAGACCCTGAAGATATAATGACTAACAGTTATGAAGCTTTTACTATATGCCAGCATTATTCTAAGCAATATTTCATAGATTACATTTCCATAGCTTTATGGATTAAGTAATATTATAATTCCCACTTTATATGTGATGAGCTTGAAGCATGACAGATTAAACAATCTACCCAAACTCACAAAGCCAGGAAGTCTGAGTAAGGTTTCAAATCCAAGTAGCCTACGTCCTGTCCATGTCCTTGACCTCTGAGCATTCCTCCTTCTGTAGAAGATGAGCTTTTGCCTGCTTCAGTGTTCTGCCCAGAGCCAGCCCTAAAATGATTCTATCTGATAAATTCAAGGTTTCTATTTCTAACATAACGTAAAGGCAAGATCTGTTTTACAATTGTTCTTTACAGTAGTTCCTAATTATTTCATTTGTATTTACTTGAAATGCCTAGGGGATTCAATAAAGGTATTTCAATACATGTGCACAATCCTAAGGAATCAATAGATCGAATGAAAATGAAGTGAGATATAAGCAAGCTTTCTGTATTGAAATCATATCTTTCACTGGAGTCTACTATTCTGCTTCTTTGGGAAAAAAAGCAGCCACATGCTTCTGTGTGTTTAAGAAAGCAGAAGTTCCAGCCTAGAAAGCTGTTCTAATCAATTAGAAGCTTCAAGCCATATTACTGAACTTTGTGTTACAAGCTATGGTGGATGCAATGCTGACACACCAGAGTGTTCATCTGATGATCCCAGTCTCCTTAGAGTATAATAGTTTCTCTCAACCTTTACCATCTTAAGTGCCACTAAGAGATTGAATCATTGCAGGGAGACCGAATGGAATGCATGCAATGGGTTATATAATGTGGTAGTTGTTTTTGTTATGTAATAATAATGTAACAATCATTCCAAATTAAAAGAAAAAAAATGCTTGGTGTCACCCTGATAAGCATATTTATGTTGGAGCATCTACGTGGTCTGGGCTTACTACAGAACAAGCAGAGAAGGCAACAGTGTATGGGGCCTGTCTATAGAATACTATTTAAGGTATTATCACCCTACTACAAGTAACTCTCTCCTCCCAAGATGTATGCATTTATTCTGTCAGTGAATATTCACTGAGTGCTTGCTATTGGCCAGACATTTGTAGTAAAGATGTCGAGTCATTCTTGAGCTAGTACATAATTGTAATAAGATGTGATGATAGCCGTAGCAGGAGATGTAGTCTGTCCCAGGAACTCAACATGGCCTACACGATCTTTATCTTCTAGGTGCAGCTAGCTTCATCTTCTTCCCTTTTTCCCAATTCAACCTTGTTCCAGCCACATTGGAATTCCAGAGGTGCTATGAAAGGCCACCGTTTTTCACAGTACCATGATTTCTACAGTGATTTCTTCTGATTTAAATGACAGTCCCCATTTTTTTCTTCCTGGTAAACTCTTACCCATTCTTTAAGCTCTAGTTCAATGAAATGTAACCTTCTTTTCGAAACCTATCCTGAATTCTCCACCTTTTTCTTCTTCCTCCATCCATCAGTCAACCTTTTCTTCTCTAAACCCTGAAGTTGTTTGTTTGTACTTCTCTTATGGCCTAGGTTGTATTATATCATATTATATTAAAGCAACTTGTAGACATTTTGTGTTTCATTCTTACTGCTTTGTAAACTTTTTAGAGCAGAGATCATATATTTCTTCCTCTCTAGCACTTATTGGAAATTGCATATTGTTAAAAATGCTCTCTGATTAACAGCTGCATTCATGGAAAAATAAATACCATTTGCTTGGGAGCTATTGTGAAATTTACATATTTTACCTCATTTAATTTTCAAAATAATCCTGCACGATAAATATTATCATTATCATTTTACAAATGAGGAAACTAAAGTTTTGCTGGGTTAAATGAGTTGCTCAAATCCATACAGCTCGGAAATGGTGAACTTTTTGTCTGATTTCAATGGTCATCTTCTATTTTACCATTCTGCAAAGAATAAATGAGAATGGTTGTGTAGTTGCAAGAATGGTCTCTTCATTTTATGTCCTTGCTGGTCAAAATGTGATTGACAGATCCGCAGCATTGACATCACATGGAAGCTTGTAAGAAATATAAAATCTTAGGCCCCACTTTACACTTATGAAATTATAATTTGCATTGTTAACACTATCCTTAGATTATTTTTATGAACATTAAAGTTTAAGAAACATTGATTATTTTCACAGTTTTTCATAGGTTTATCATGGTTCCCAGCCTTTTCAAAACTTCCCAATCAATACAGTTCATCTCAGACACATAGAAAATTGATGCTCATTGTGACATGCAACCAGTAAGCAGATGAAAGCCTGCAGTTACACATTTGGGCATATGCTAGAAGAGTTGTGAAACCTTTAGTAACTTAATAACATCCTTTTCTTGGTTCTCCACCTCCCTTAATCATTCTTTGAGGAAAAGGGGCTGGTTAAAGCTTTAACTTACTCACAAATGTGAAAATATTTTGAGTGCTTCTCATTAGGATTATTTGATTGTGAGGAATAAAGTACTAAAGTTAAGTAGAGAGAAGGGCTGCTTAAGAATACATGTGCATGTAGAGTGGTTTCA
>NW_011889062.1:1872473-1962432 GCF_000151845.1 Pteropus vampyrus | reverse complement strand
GCTTACTACAGAACAAGCAGAGAAGGCAACAGTGTATGGGGCCTGTCTATAGAATACTATTTAAGGTATTATCACCCTACTACAAGTAACTCTCTCCTCCCAAGATGTATGCATTTATTCTGTCAGTGAATATTCACTGAGTGCTTGCTATTGGCCAGACATTTGTAGTAAAGATGTCGAGTCATTCTTGAGCTAGTACATAATTGTAATAAGATGTGATGATAGCCGTAGCAGGAGATGTAGTCTGTCCCAGGAACTCAACATGGCCTACACGATCTTTATCTTCTAGGTGCAGCTAGCTTCATCTTCTTCCCTTTTTCCCAATTCAACCTTGTTCTAGCCACATTGGAATTCCAGAGGTGCTATGAAAGGCCACCGTTTTTCACAGTACCATGATTTCTACAGTGATTTCTTCTGATTTAAATGACAGTCCCCATTTTTTTCTTCCTGGTAAACTCTTACCCATTCTTTAAGCTCTAGTTCAATGAAATGTAACCTTCTTTTCGAAACCTATCCTGAATTCTCCACCTTTTTCTTCTTCCTCCATCCATCAGTCAACCTTTTCTTCTCTAAACCCTGAAGTTGTTTGTTTGTACTTCTCTTATGGCCTAGGTTGTATTATATCATATTATATTAAAGCAACTTGTAGACATTTTGTGTTTCATTCTTACTGCTTTGTAAACTTTTTAGAGCAGAGATCATATATTTCTTCCTCTCTAGCACTTATTGGAAATTGCATATTGTTAAAAATGCTCTCTGATTAACAGCTGCATTCATGGAAAAATAAATACCATTTGCTTGGGAGCTATTGTGAAATTTACATATTTTACCTCATTTAATTTTCAAAATAATCCTGCACGATAAATATTATCATTATCATTTTACAAATGAGGAAACTAAAGTTTTGCTGGGTTAAATGAGTTGCTCAAATCCATACAGCTCGGAAATGGTGAACTTTTTGTCTGATTTCAATGGTCATCTTCTATTTTACCATTCTGCAAAGAATAAATGAGAATGGTTGTGTAGTTGCAAGAATGGTCTCTTCATTTTATGTCCTTGCTGGTCAAAATGTGATTGACAGATCCGCAGCATTGACATCACATGGAAGCTTGTAAGAAATATAAAATCTTAGGCCCCACTTTACACTTATGAAATTATAATTTGCATTGTTAACACTATCCTTAGATTATTTTTATGAACATTAAAGTTTAAGAAACATTGATTATTTTCACAGTTTTTCATAGGTTTATCATGGTTCCCAGCCTTTTCAAAACTTCCCAATCAATACAGTTCATCTCAGACACATAGAAAATTGATGCTCATTGTGACATGCAACCAGTAAGCAGATGAAAGCCTGCAGTTACACATTTGGGCATATGCTAGAAGAGTTGTGAAACCTTTAGTAACTTAATAACATCCTTTTCTTGGTTCTCCACCTCCCTTAATCATTCTTTGAGGAAAAGGGGCTGGTTAAAGCTTTAACTTACTCACAAATGTGAAAATATTTTGAGTGCTTCTCATTAGGATTATTTGATTGTGAGGAATAAAGTACTAAAGTTAAGTAGAGAGAAGGGCTGCTTAAGAATACATGTGCATGTAGAGTGGTTTCATTGGTGGGCTCTCACAGATATCTAAGTATAGTGCTGGTAGTAGGATTGGCCCTTGTGGAGATGCTTCTGAACTCAAGGTCCTTTAAGGATGTCAGCAGCAGGAGTTTTGGGGTCTTCTGGTGATCTACCATTAATGAAGTACAGCTACCCCATCTCTCTGTCTCTGCCACCATTACCACCATTGTCTATTCCTCTCTGTCATTTCCTCTTGACTGGAAGAAAGAAAAAAAAATTATCCTCTTCCTATTCAAGTTCTAAAGGCTGAGAACTTGAACGGCCAATCTCATATACTCAAGGGGTCTACATGTTTCCAGATTAATGAATAGTAAATTAGTATATGGAAAAAGTTCCTTGGTCAAACGTCTAGCTCCAGGTCCATTATTCACAGCTTGGGGCATAGAATTATTTCTTTTATAAATAATCTTTGAACTTCTGCAGAGACTTTACAATGCCAGTTTTCCTGAGCAAGGGGTATGAATAGACGGTTCTATAAAACAGGTCTAGGGCAAAATAGACAGAAATACGTTAAATTTTTCCAGCTTGGTGTTGAAGATCTAGCTAGCTTTAATATATTGAGTAGATGTGACTAATTGCTAAATTCTGTATTCTTCTGCAAGACACAGTATTACAGTAAGAGTTAATTTTTAATTCGATAGTTATTCAGCACCTACTACTGGTCAGACATTTTGTAATTTGGGAATGATAGGGATGCAAAGAATATAGCTGATGCTTTCAGGGTGGTTATAATTTAGTGGTCACAGTTATGTAAGAAAGTGCTCCCCCAGTTTATGTCGGCTAAAAGCCTAAGTGCATATTGCCCGTGAGCCTAAGATATGGCTTTTGTTTATTTGTGTGTATTCTCTCCTTGTTCAGTTTCTTTCAGAATTTCTATGTGCGTAAATTAACATTAATTTGGGGCTATGTTAATTATCTTCACTTATCTGAACAATATGGAAAAAAGCAGGGATACATAAACCTAGCTTTTGTATGACTTACTTAAAAAATTGAAAGACTAAGAGTTGAACCTCAATTGCTTGATAATATTGTAGGGTCTGTCATAAGTACTAGGTCTAGGAGAGACATAAAACATTTTAAAATGAGAGCACTGTGTTCTATCAGATCTCTGGAAGTGTTCGTTCTAAGTACAGTTTGAAGAATGATTTTACTTGTGATTAGTATTGGGATGTCTTATTCTGACAGACACGGTCCGAAGACAATTTTATAACTCAGTGAATTTAGAGATATGGGATCATCGTGCATCATGGAACTCAGTTCCTACCCTGCCCAAAGCATCAGGTGTCAAAGGGTTATCACCCACTCGTGGTGGTGATTCTCTCTATTTCTAAGATGAGTGACTTAAATAGGGCTGTTCTTCTACTCATTCAAAAGCTATTTTCTAGCATGGCTAGAACTTGGTGAAGGTTGAACCATAGTGAATATTAATGATCATGATGCTGATTATACCATTATTATCATCGGATTATTATGCTGCATACTTTTTCATGGAAGGTATTAAAAACACTCCAAAAAAAAAAAAAAAAAGAGCAAGTAGGAGAATTGGTTAGTGGGTGGGAGGAAATGCCTAGAAAGACCTTTTCTAAGATTCTTCTAGGTGTCCTCTATCTTGGAGTAGAACTGAGCATATACTAAATATTTAGCAAGGAGTTGTTCTTATTTTTGCTTTCTTTTTCATCCAGTTGATAAGGAACAATTATCAGCACACAATATTCTCCACAGAGCTTTGGAGAGAACATAAGGAAAGTACCAGAGTCAACTCTTGACTTTTTCCTGAACAATTGGAAATTGTTTTTTTTTATTTTTTCCTTCTTTCTGGTGAGTGGCTTTGTAAGTAAGAATATATTTGGACCTCATAGCACCTCAGCAGTCATGAGAAATTCATGTACTCAGTAGCTAGTTTTTAGTTTGTTCTTCCTTTCAAAGAAATTTTATGTAATATTTCTGTTCCTATATCAGCAGTAGCTGGAGTATCAAATTTGCCCACTATGCTTACCACTTTCTGCGTCCAGTATAAATGGCAATTCATTTTCGCAGATGGGACTCAGTTAATGAAAGCGTCTTTGGGAATTGGACCTAATAGAACTAACTTAGACTTCATAGAGACACTGGAGCAAGCAGCATTGGTACAAAATAAATATTTTGTTTAGTTTGTTTTTATCAGGTAGGTTACTTTGATCCACACTTCAGCATGTTTCTTTCTTAAATGAATATTCCTTCTTGAACCCATCTCGCTTATGTTACTCTCTATATCATATGTCATGAAATGTAAAAACAACTAAGCAATAAACTTCTAAAATGCCACCAAATCAGCAGTGGATTTTGGAAGTTCCAAAGAATAACAGTGGAGACTTTTGCAACTGTCCATAATCTCCTTCAGGCCATCCATTGTTATCCTCTTGTGGACATACAGTCTTACACTCTCGATAAAAACACTAGGATTGTAATTTCTCCGCTATCTCTCCTAATCAGACTGCTACCTATAGCCACTTCTCACTCCCCGGCCACCAATAAAGTTTTTGGAAGTGTCACAGTTACTGTTATATCAATAACATTAGCTGGAACTCTATTAATAGTCGGTTATCATAAATATGTTCCTGGTAGTCTGCTATCCTTAGCTCTATTGCTCAGGACAAAAATAAATAAATAAAAGATCCCTGACAATTTCCTATAGTTGAGAAATTTGGTCAAAAATGTTCTCTCTCTCTCTCTCTTTCTCTCTCTCTCTCTGTCTCTCTCTCTCTTCTTTCTTTCTTTTCTGCCATGTTATAGCCTTTCCCAAATATGAGAAAAGCAATCATCAGTAGCTAGAAAAGTCTCCAGACTCAGAGTTGTTGTTATAATCGGGTCAGTTGAGCCTGCTTTCAGCTCATTCCACATCACAAAGCTGTCATAAGACCAATGCTTTCTTTGGAGCAGGTACATTCAAATGCTACCATGTTGCAAGCCTGGGGCTGCAAAAGGTAAATTAGTGTCAGTGAGCACATCATGTTGCAAAAGCATCATAATAATTGCATAGACAGCAAAAATTTCATTTCACCACTGTGTTGCATGAAATACCTAGACAAATGCAAATGAGTTATTGTCACCTATCAGGATTAAGAACCGGAGAGCAAAAACTCTTAAGCTGTTCATTAAGAGCTTAAATGAGCCCATTAGACATACATTAGACTTAAGAGAAAGGAGAAAATAGTGCTACTGAATTGTCAGGAATGCAAAATTTCCTAACCCAAGAGAAAGATCATCACAAATTCAAAATCTGGTTATTATTGTATTATCTATCTTATTTTCAATTTGGAAAATTTATAAGGCCAACATGGGTATTGCTTTTATGAACTTGTTGAAAAAGATGATAGAAGAAATATTTTTGCATCATTTCCACATTTGTCTTTTTTTTCCCACCCCCCCGCTAGAGAGACAAAACGGGATTTGGGAGAAACTTGTTTGTTTCTGGTATATCTAGTACTGATCAAAAAGAATCAAACGGAAAAGAAACTCATGGTAAAATTTTGAAACCTGATTTTTATCAGAAGTTTATTTTGATTTTATGATGTTTGATGCTAGTGAGGGATAAGACAGACATGAAAGGTTTTGAGTATAGATTTTAGAACTCAGTGATGAGCAAAACTGACAATCCGTATTCTTATCAAATTTTTTCGAGCCTTACAAAATAGAAGTTTCCTTGAATTTTCTGACATTTTCACATCTCATCTTGCCCAAAACTTGGAGAGTCTGACAAACATAAAAGCTGAAAAATACTAGGAAGAAAAAATTTTCAGCTGCAGACCTGCTTAAAAAAAAAAGTCTTATTTAGTTGAAGTTGAAGGCTCTCTTTAATATACGGTGGTTAGCTCCACAAGGGTATTTGACCTAAAATCTAACTATCATAAATAAGGAACTGAAGCAGAACGTAAATTACAATGCTGACACAGAGCTTTTCTTTGCTAGTTTCAGGTCAAAATAGAAACTCAAATCAGGAGAAAGTTTCTGTGTTGTCTGGGAATTGGTTGTACTTTCGTGAATTCAAGTAATCCCAGGAAATCTTCTAGGTGATTACTCTTAGTTTATTAAAAACATTATAAAGCAAAGGAACAGCTAAATAGTCTTTATGTGTTCCTTACATGGTTTGCGGCAGTACCATAAGCTCTTTTGACTTGCTTCAGCAAAATGAAACCTTTTCAGTTCAAGGATGCTTTCTTCTTCATCATGTCACCATGCGGCTATCATGACCACTATTATGACTGCCACAATTATCTGAATTTTTAATAAGTGTACATCTAATAAGCAACATGAGGCAGTGGAAGCATGAAAAACCTCCACTTCATTAGCCAGGGTAAGTTATCAGAGTTAATCAACAACTGATGGCTGCAGTTTGTCCCTGTTCCTATTGCATCAGCTCCATGGACACCATACGATTCAGGAAGATTGCTTCCTATTCAAAGAGAGCTCTAAAGATGTTAGGACTTCCTGGAACCGAGCAGGTACTGTCTCTCATGAAATTCGATGCTCCTTTTCTAAAAGCATTCCATCTCTTCCAGAAACAATCTCCGAAAACAGTTAGTTTGTGAGTTAGGCTCATGAGGCAATGTTGGAGGGGATTACATGCAAATTACTAACGGGGTTGTTTCTTGTGCTGTATGGTCTGGTAAGGGATTATAGCTTTAACTATATTCTCAATGCTAAGAACAGATTTAAAGAGTGTTATAGCCACCAATGTCAAGTTTTTAAAGCATTATACTATTCAGGGCATTATTTGGAACACTACAGGAGAAATATGAGGGAAGAAGGCTGAAAGGGCACTGGCTTTAATTTTACTTTCTTCTGAATTAGATCACATTTTAAAATCGCAAGTGTACACATTAGTCTACAAAGAGGGAAATAATTATGGAAGTGTTCCAGTCATCACTGCGTATGACCAGACTGCTTGCTAGAAGCGAGGACAGGCGATAGTGCAGTGGCAAGAATATTTTGTCCTGCATTAAGCCCTGCTTCCTTCAGAGGCTGTGTGTCAGACGCCTGGTACCCCAGTTCTTTGGGAGGGTGAGCCAATTAGCACATTCCTTAGTCTGGAACTGTAGTTGCTGTGTATGTGATCTGCATACTGATTCAACTGAGATTTGACCTTCTGGGCGGAGAAAAACAAGAATCCCAGGTGAGAGAGAGCATTGGCCTAGATTTTCCTTTCCCTTCTCCTCTGTTCTTTATTTCCAGGTCTACCGGCCTAGTAGCTTTTTCTGCCTAACTCAGAGACCGAAAAACAGTTTTTTTTTTCACTTGAAATTTAGATCATTGTATAGGATAAAAACTATTAAAAATCATGGCTTTTACCTCCCTCTGCTAATGTCAAAAATAGAAAGCAGGTAGCTGGCTCCTTGTAATACTGACACTCTTGGCCCACATGGGGGCAGTACTATGTAGTCAAAACCCTCCAGGAGCTTCCAGGGCAGGCAGAGTCTGGCAGGAGACAAACTTTGAATGCACGAAGCAGAATCAGGTTAGTTTCTCATAAGCACAAGATTCCTTACAGCCAATCATTATACTGTTCTAAATGTTCCTGCTGAAGGAATTAGGAAGGAATGATGTCTACCCAATTTCCAGCTGCTGGTGCAATCACTTGCCGGGGGATGTGGGGGAAAATTTTTGATTGATTACTCCATTTAGCAGTACTCTTAACATACACAACATGAAACAAACGGATCATTGTTATTAGATTATCAAATGCTATTCTTGGTTTGTTTGGAACCGTGAAAGTACATCTTATATGTAAATTTTCAGTTTCTTACTATCTGATATGATGCGTTGCCTTTTGATAAATTCACTAATACAGAATTTCTAGGGAAGCTGGAAAAGGAAGTGTGTGTTCATTACTAGTGGAAATTTACCAGTGTATGTAGTGCATGAAGGTTACCGGTGGGTTAATGATATTGACTATATCTTCTTCAGATAGGTCTCTTTAAGTTATAACAGCTACATAAATGAACGGTGCTATAATTACACATTCATCTGATCTCAAGAGTTTCCAGTGTTGGCACAGAAAATCTTTTCTACCAAGACACTCAGGGTAGATTATTTTGGTTATTTGTTAGGCACACTTTAGAAATTCAAGGAAAGAACCATGTGTATGCATTAAACGTTGAGCTACATTCTCACAACCTATAATACTGAAAGACACAAAGTCACAGAGCCATTGTTTTCCTTACTCAGAGGTGAGGCTGCATAAAATGCATACATTTTAGATGCTGTTGTCCCATTCTCACTTCAGAACTCAAACTTGGATTTAGCTAATGAACTCCTGATTATGTTAGGTCACGTGAAAGCAGTGGCAAATGACTTGTTACAGCAGCCCGAGGCACAGCGTTATAATGCAAACTGGACCACTTCTCAGAGAGGAGTCAACAGGCTCTTGCGGTGACAGTTTGTACTGACCAGAACAGAAAAACATCTGCCCCCTATGTTATTCGTGTTACCTCTTGATGTCTTTCTTCTTCCCTGTACTTCCTTCTTTCACTGTCTCTGATCTTTTGGATTCTCTCCATCAACACTGAATTCTCTCCATCTTCATCCTTAACTTTAACTCCCTTTCTGATGATACACATATCAGACCATTCAATTGCACCCATGGAAATTGTTTATCCCTGAGGGAATCATTTGGTACTCAAATGGCTGCAGATTCTGTGCCAGAGCAACAAGATTATTAGAGAAACTTGTGTTTGCTTTTATATTTGTTTTCAAAATCTCATTAGCACAGAGGTTATTTCTCCCACTAAATGGCTACTTAGAACAAGGTATATTAAAAAGCACATCTGACAGAAACTGTCTTCCTGTTTCATCAGTGTTTTAAACATGGAAGAAAGCATCTGCTTTGCCTCAGTCAAGGGTTTGGTAAATGAAATCTCTCTGACTGATTTTTCTATTCTAGCCTAGAAATTTACTAACATGGCTATGGATTTGAATCTTGCCATAATGTTACCTTAGCATCATCTGGCAAGTTGTGATAAGCAAGTGTTATGCAAAAATCACTGCACTACCTCCAACCCTTCTGGAAATCAGTACACAAATTCCATTAACACTTAAGCAATATCATACAATCACTTTGTGTGGCTATAGTATTTAATGAGCATACAGGAAGTGAATTGCATAGACGATGTTAGGATAAACAACGGATTAATTTTTTAATAACTTGGGACTTTTGCTTGCTGGATTTTAATGTTCCCCTCTTTCAAAATACTTAGTAGAACCTCTAACGTGATAACATGGTTTCCTATTGCTTTTGGGGTAGAGAAGATGGGATTAAGCTTAACGTATCCTCTTCACTTGTCTGGTCCCTCATGGCACCCACATTGAGGCAAGGTCTTCTCCGTTCTGTCTGTTCTGGCAGCAGTAGACTCTGAACTCTTCGAACCCCACTTACTTTCTCTTCCTAGTTCTAATTTGATCATTAGCAAGAGAGAGGAAAGAAAAAGAGAAAGACAAAAAGTAATTAATTCACTGAAGTGCAGCGCAAATGAATTTTTGAAATCAATTATTAATTTTCTCTTTAATATTTCTGCATTGATACTGCTATGTATCAGGGGATTGGGAGCAAGAGCTGCCTCACTTCACAGTCACGGTGCCCTGCGTGGAGTTAGCAGCACCTCACTGTAACCAGAATGTCTCGTGCATGATATTTCTCTCCTTCATCAGCAATGTGCCTTCAGCCAGCAGCATTTTAAATATGCATGGATTCTAAAGTTTATGGTAGGTAGGGCAGGCATGAAAGATGGGAGCAGTTGCAATAAAAGAGGTCGAATGCCTTATTTTCTGTATCTTCTGATGTCAGCTTCCTAAAATACTGAAACCGAGACAGAAGCTTAACATGTATGATGATTCTTGAGAAAAAGGGGGTAGCACAAAATCAAAATCTTTTTGCTTATGTAAGAGGGAGAAAAAAAATGCAGGATTGTGTAAGGAATGTTAGAGTAGGAAGGACCAGGTGTCAACTGCCTGGAAAAGAACTATAAATCTTTGTACTTCCTGACCAACCTTGGGCAGAGATCAGGGAATGGTAGTAGGGTGACAGCACAGGGCCGCTCGATTACCTCCACTGGACTCTACATCTTCAGTCAGCTTTAAACCCAGATTATAGAACGCACCTTTTATGACTCCCTTTGCTCAAATCAAACGGTATCAGGAAATCTGCTTCTCTTGACCTCTGCAGCGTGTGGTTGGGAGGTAAACCTAAGCAGTATATGGAAAAACTATTTTTAGTAACAGAAAGCAACAGTTCTGCTTGCGTGTTCAAAGATGTTGGCTCCAAATGGCAGAGGAATGATTGTTTCCACTTAAAGTGATTGATATGTCTACACACACTTGAGAGATAGAATTTCATTACCTATTCTTTCAGCAGGGACTGACTGAATACAGTTTCAAAGGAAGTAGGGAGCACATTTGTATAACAGAGTACATTTTCTTCCATGAAATGAAGAAAAAAAAAGGCAATATATATAAGGGAGAAATTGTAGATGTTAAAGAAAGAGAAAAAGATATAGGAAGAATAGGGAAACTACCACCAAGAAGAATGTTCAATACACACAGTAACGAGGCTTTTAGCTTTCTGTTCAATGACAGTGAAATATTTCTATTGGTTCACTTGCAGAAGTATTTATTTTTAAATTACCTATAATGATTAAGCACAGAAAAATATAAGGATTGTAAAAGACAACCTAATAAAATTCAATTTATTCCATAATAATACTTAAAAATTAATGCTTTTATTTTGTGTGGCATTTGAAGACTTGAAAATTCAAGTTCCCTAAATCTTGCAGATGATTTTAGATGAGAAAATTTAGAGATCCAAACTCTAAATTGGGGTCAAACATAAGGGAAAACAACTTAATGAGCTTCTAAAAATTTAATGTTCTTTTATAAAACAAGAAATCCTTCTGCAACCTAAAAATCTGTTTTCTCTCAAATATTTTTCTCTAATGCAGTTTGGTTACCTCCTAAAGCCATTATTTCCAGCAGAGTCACAGAAATCCTCATCTGTGTAGGCGGTCCCAGTAAATTTAGCAGCCAAGCCACATTTTGACATGTTAAGAATAGGCGTCCATAAATCTTCTCCAGTTTCTCCTAAGAAGATTAAATCTTTCTTTTCAAGAATTTGCTAAATTTTAGGAAATGCTGTAATATAACAAATGACTTGTAGATAAGACTGAAGAAAGAGTAGAAGGTTATGGAATCCCTTTGTTCAAGGACCAAAGCAGAAGCTGAAGGAAACTTCTGGAAGTTCTACGTTAGCTACCAGAAAAGAGAGAGGGGCCGGGGCATTGAAATCAATTTGTTTGTGGTAGCACTTGGACACATGAGCTGGGTATGTTGAAACCTGCAAAGAAGCATCTTTGTTGTTAAGAAGGGTTTCAATTTATTTAGAGATGTCATAAGCAAGTTTTTGTCCAAATTTCTTTGTTCTTTATGACACAAAATCCGGCAAGAGGATCCAGGACCATTTACTTTGTCTCCCAAGGTATTTCCTAACCTTCTCTTGAATAGAAAGGGCTCCTTGTAGTGAGTGATATATGGAGGAGATTTTATCTACTTAATGTGTCTGAGTCAGTTTGGACTGCTATGGTACCATAATCTGGTGGCTTATAAACAACAGAAATTTATTTTCTACAGCACTGGAAGCTGGAAGCCTGAGTTTAGGGTACCAGCATGATCAGATTCTGGCGAGAGCCCTCTTTCAAGTTGTAGATTTTTTGTTTATCCTCGTGTGGAGAGAAGAGGCTAGAGAGCTCTCTGGGGTCTCTTTTACATGGGCACTAATCCCTTTCATGAGAGTTCTACCCTCATGACCTAATCACCTCTGAAAGGTCCCACTTCCTCATATCATTATATTAAGGGTTAGAATTTCAATATATGTATTTTGAGGGGACACAAACATTCAGTCTACAATAATATGAACATGAGAAACGTAGACCGTACAGCATAAGCAGATAGGGAATTAATGAAAGAATATGGGGCAAATAAGAGAATTGAAGACAAGGTTGAATAGGCTCTAGGAAGGTAAGATCCAAAGTTGCTCCAAGATAGCCAAATGAAGGGTCTTTCTCATCAGGGCTTGCAATAGGGATGACTGCATCAACCATTTTCCATGCATGTGTCACTCCTCTCTGATACATCTAAATGCTAAAGAAGTTTAAGTCTAATTGGCTTACCATGAGTCATGGGCTCTCCAGTAGACTGAGCATGAAGTTGGGGTGGGTATAGCCATCAGGACCATGTAGAATGCTGGGGGTATAGTTTCCTAAAAGTAAAAGAGACTTCTGCTACCCAAAGAAGAAGGAAGGGATCTTGAACAGCAAGAAACAAACATATGAAGGAAGAAAAATAATGCCATTAGAAAGCAACCTCAACTTCCCAGTCAGATCTTTCAGATTGAAAAGCGACTGTTTATCTCTCTCGTTAACACTTGATCCTCTCCTCTGTATCTTACCTTTCAGAAAATAAGTAAAGGTGCCTTTATAACTCACGGAAACTTAACTTATATTCTATTCGATGGGTTAGGTGAAGAAGAAAGTCTGGGAAAGAGCTGGAATGCCCAGCAGGTACATACTGGCCTTGGGTACCATGCAAAATTGTCTCTGCTACATGGATCCCTACATATTAGACACATATATCTAGATGTAGCTCCGTATCTACTGAAAGACCCCAGAACCACATGGTTATCCTTCTCTTGTATCTTTGAGTATCTGTCTTCTGACTCTAACTTAAAAAGTAGTCTTGCTATTTTTAGATAATTTTTTTTTACCAGGATGTCTACTTAACTGCAATCTATTGGCACTAGTCTTTGCTACAAGTCCCCCAAAGTGTGGTTATGTTGCGACTCTCAGCACCTGCAGTTTCAGGATGACTTTCTCAGGATATCACTTTGGACAATAAGTGTTTTTTCTCATCTCCAGCAACCTCCAGCCCCATATACCAAGCCTGACTTATATATAAAAAAAAATTTTTTTTAAAAGACTTGCAACTGAAATAATTAGTTCTCGAAAAAAATGTATTTTTAACCCAAATAAAAATATATATCTCAGTTCAACTAGTCTCTGAGCTCCTTATCTATCTGCATATCCTTAAAGCATTTACTATATCCATTGAATAAATAACTGATTAACTGAGTTAGTAAATGAATAAATAGTTACTTGTATCTGGCTATCAACTAAATCCCATCCAGAAACGTTTAGAGAATAAACCTTAGCCATTATCTCATCTAACCCTGTCATTTACTATAACCTTGGGCATAGAGGCCTAGGAAAGGAAAATGACTTATCCAAGTCCCAAATCTAATAAGTGGCAGAGCAGGAAATCAAAGTGAGATGTTCTGACTTTAAATCTAGTCCTATTTCTACTGTAACATCCAGGTAAATCATAAGTTCTTAAAGTGTGGCATCTCCCAGGTATATTTAATAGATACCTTGTAGACTGAAAACCAGATTAAATTTTAAAAAATGATGTTAGAATAATAAAGAGGCAATCCTTTTTATTTAAGGTTTGAGCCAGAGTCCACCTAATTATAATGTTAGCTTTGTAAATGGTCAGAACAAGATGCTCCATTCATGTAGAAGGGGAGAGCTCTTCACTGTCTTTTCATCTTTCCCACAATCTTCCCTGTTTAGTCCCTAGAGCAGGGACACTTGACTCAGGGGAATATTTCCTGGGGATTTCATGATGGCAAGTATCTCTATTTATGGCCAAGCTTGGCCAAGCTATGGAACTTCAAAGTGATTTTTAATAATGAGCGGATGACCTTCCAGCACCTTTTGCCTCAGATTTTTGCCCCACACAGAGAAGCATTCTGCTGCCTGTGGCTAAGTGGTGAGAATGAATGGATGGAGACCAGAGAACCACTCCAGCAACAACTTCTGAAGTGTCCTGGGTCACTCTCACCATGGAACAGTATCTCACGTTTGTGCCTACCCCTCTCCCCTCAATTAAAATATCTCCTCTGGCCCCATCTCATTTAATCAATTGAAAGCTCTTCAATTTAGCTTATATGGTGATGACTCACATTGTCTATTTCAGGACTAGACTTCATTCTTGAGTTCTAGACCCGTATATAAAATATCCTAATAGACTTGTCTAACTGGACATCTCATAGACATCTTAAGTTCAATCAGTCCAAAATGGAATATTTCTTATATCCTGTTCCCAAGCCAGAAATCTGGGCTTCATATGAGAATCCTCCTTCTATCTACCTCACCAATCACATACAGTTTGTTACTAAGTCTCATTGATTCCGTTTCTAAAAGTTCCTCTCAATTTCCTGTCATCTCCCTGTCCTGCCTTGATCACTTGCAGTTTATTTTGGTACAATGCCCTTCAAGCTGGCGTCTCTATGTCTAGTCTTGCCTCCTTCCAACCCACCCTCCACACTGCAATAAAAGCGACCTTTCTAAAATGTACATCTCATCCAGGCACTCTCTGGCCTCTGTGGTGCTTCATCATTGAGAAGATAGAATCAAACCCTTTGGCAGGCCAGTTAGGCCCTTCCATACTTTTCCATCCAGGCAGAATCTTTCATGTCACCACTCTTTCAGCGCCTTCCATAAGAAACTCTCTGGCATCATCATGTACCATTCTCCCGGGAACAAACTACAGCATGTTCCATTCCTCAGGACTCATCATGCTGTTTTATTTCTGTCTTTTTATACACAGACTTCCCACTGCCTGGAATGCTTTCCACAACTTTGTCAGCTTTTGTCTCCACTTGACTTAAGTATGTTGTTTCTCCTGATTACTTCCATAGTTTTCCAGCTCTACTGCACCTGGGTATCTCTTGGTCATAGCGCTTATTACTCTGCACTGCAATTCATGCTACTGATATCCATCATCTCTTTTTTCAAATGACTAGTAGAGTGCTTGGTACACACTAGTGTTTGAATAATCTCTTATGTAATAAAGGGTGGTTTGGGATTAACTCGCCACCATCCTAAACAATACGTATTGAACTACAAGGGACTTCTGAAATAGTGCTCTAATCTGAAAGCCCGAGTTTATCACTGTGGTAAGGCAAAGAGAAAGTATTTTGAGCCTGACAAAAGTTTTGACCCTGAAAGTTCTTAGAGATCAGAGCCTGTCAAAGAAACTCATTCCTCTTACCATCTTTTACCTAGAAATCTTATTCCAGAGGCCAAGATTGCTTAACTATTTTACACGTGCATTTTGTCAACCATGGCTAAGTACCTGCAGCGCTTCTGCTACTGTTTTGAAGCTGATGGTGCTGGGCTCCTTCCCTGCAAAGCCACACACATCATGCTGGGGTAGCAGGCCCACTCATCAGCTCTAGTCCATGCCAATTTAACTGCAGAGTATGTTGCCTGAGGTTAACCAGATCATATAGAACAGAAGGAGTGGCACCGAGGGGCTGGGAGGCTAAAGAGGAGTTAGACAGTCAGTTTAAACTTGAGTTCAGAATCCTCAAAAAGTAAACAAATTGATTTCAGCGGGGCGGACTCTTTCTTCTGACTGTGGGTGGTTTCCTCAGAATACAAGTATTAAAATGATTAAGACAAAAGATATATGGTAAAAAGTAACCTAGCTCTGAAATTTTTCCCTGATCTGCTCTTCCCTTCCTTTCGACCTACCTGAAATGGATTAGCTGAATAATTATTTCTTCAGTTTGATTAAATTTGCATGAGAAATGTGGAGAAACAATTTTATCCAACATTTAAGGGAGGAAAACAATGTTTCTCTCCTCTGACCCTTTTTTGGGTTAATCATGCTGTGCTGGTTTGAGAACACCAAATCTGCTCCTAACACCAGCAGGCAACATAAAGACTCAGCCATCTGAGTAAGGGTTATTTTGAATCCCAAACCTTTTTGCCTCTACCAAACTCCAGGGGGGTAGACATCGTATCTGTTTAACTTTTTTTGTTTATAATAACCATAATGCTGTGAGCAAATGAGATATAAAAAAATCATTTTGGCAATGATTTCTTGATTACATTTAAGAGTACAACAGCAAAAATATATATATTGTTTTAAAATACCTAGGTTACCACTGGCTTTGTAATATCCCCTATTTTTATATCTCCTCTGAATTAAGAAAAATGCAAAGTCAAATTATGTTCCCCTATACTGCTCACAAAGGGTTCTATAAATGCTTGCAGAAAGCAGAGCCCTGTGATCTTATCTGACAATATAGAGAAAATGACATGGGTATGAATGTCGAGTCCTAATAGTCTGGGAATTGCTTGGATATTCTTTGTTCTTATATTCACCTTGGAAAATTGGGGTCTGATAAAAAAAATAAATAAATAAATGAACACATTTTTCAAAGAATTTTCATTAGGCTTACAATTTAGAAAATATTTTCAAGGCAATTTTCAGTACAATGCTTTGATATAATAAACAATTTCAAATTCATTCTCAGCCCATGCAACGAAAGTACGTCACCATCATTTGAGCCTGAACTAGATGGATCATTTTAAATCTAATACAGTCTTTGTCATTGAAATAGTTGTATGAAGATCTTTTTCTTTCTTCTTATCTGCTAAATGAGATCATCCACTTAAGACATCTCAATGAAGTGTTATGGCTTTTAAGGAAATTTAAATATAGAAAACATATTTTTAATATATGATGCAGAGTATGATTTTATGTTTTGTACTTAAACATAAATTGTAAAATGATATTTAATTTTAGTTTTGCATTTCCTTCAAAAAGTATTCATTTCACAAAATAATATTTGCTGGCTAGAGTGGTGAGGTTATGGATGATTTAGTTCCTCTACATTCTGAACTCTGTAATATTTTGTTGCCTTCAGAACTGAAATGAATTTTAAAAATGAAAGTCAGCAAAGTTACCTACTTAACAACACATATATATTGGACATGTTTTCTAATTTGGGTCCTATATTACATAATGAAATTTTAACAATCAGTAAGAGAGAGAGCAGACCAATAAAGAGAGGATGAGTATAGAATGTGGTAAGTACAAGAATTATATGAACAGGAGGATATGCTCTCCTAGAGGAAAGAAAAGGCCAAACAATATTACTGCAAATTTCAGATGAAGGACAATTCTTTTCTTTAGCATTTGCTACAATTCCGCCTTCAGCAGCATCATGATTAAAAGAGTTAATTTCTCTCATGAGGAGAAATATTTTCCTCCCAGGAAGAGTTAACCTGACTTTGCATATGGACATAATTTCCAGGAATAAATCTCAAGGAAACATTCTCAACAGTGGACATTTCTTCCCTAAATAAACACAGCTGTGAGTGTCTATGGTCTTTCAGCTTCTGCTCATCTTTCTCTAACCCCCTTACACAAAAGGCACTGCAGCACTGGCACCAGAATGTGACTTTCAGCTCTATCTGTGTTCTCATCTACCTCTCTGTTAAGCTTCAAAGAGAGGTCTAATTTAAGACCTACGGTATGTTGAAACCTGTAGTTCCAGATAAGGATTCTCCCTCTTATATAATGCATTTTAAAATGAGAGCAAAAAGCCCACGTCAGTGTTGGATTTCCACTGTTTAGCTCTGGGTATTCGTGAAGCCTTAAATTGAAGAAGTACAGGGTTTGTGAGCTACAGTAATTAGTGTTGGTGGCAGTAAGGCTTGTAGCAGTGTTGATGAAAAGACACTATAATTTCTATTAATCTCTTTAGGGTCTCCTTTCCGAAAGGAGAATTCGCTATGTTTCTTTTTAAAGCTTGGATCAAATAACTTAAGCAGACGTTGTGACAATACCATTTGCAGGAAAGAAACCTATGATATGACTCACTCACCCACTGAAATGACACTCCATACACCTACTTGTTCCTTGCCTTTACTTTCTAAGTCTTCTGAGTCAAAGCATTTGAAAATCTGTCTGCATGTCAAATCCCTATGAAAACTTACTTGCAGGTATCTTTCCTGTTCATCCTTGTCCATTTCACCTTCTTGTCAGCATCGCCAGAGTTACTAACAATTTAGTCATTATTCATTAATAAGGTCTACATGTAACAGAGGACTCATTTTTCTCTCCCAAGTTAACAGAGGTTATGTGACTTCCATCACTGCTCCATCACTTCAATCCCTCAAGGCTAAGAGAAGATTCTTTTACCTTCAGAATTTTATGAATACTCCAGTTCATCCCAAATCTCCTTCCTGAAAACATCTGCCGCTGAAGAGACAAACTTGTAGACCAAGGTCAGCAAACTGTACTTTGCAGCTTTTACAAAATCACCTGATTTCATTTGCCTTTTAGAGTAATGGGAAAATTCTAAATCAAATGGAGGTAAATTACTTTTAAAGAATTAAATTTGGTGCTCATGTCATATGCAAATACCACTGCAAATAATAAATACACGCCTGCCACGTAGTAGGTTTGCTGAATGAGTGTTTGAACAAATTGTAGAGATTATCTGGGATTATCTCATTATTTTATTCAAAAAAATTGTTTTGAACATCTATGTGGCAGGCATAGAGGCAATGTGCTACACATTGTGACCTTGAATCCATCATCCTACCTCCAGACTAAAGGTAGTTTGGTCATTTTAGACAGATGGAAATTAGTATTACAGACATACTTCATCTTGCAAAGTATGTCTGATTCTTTAAAAAATATGAAAATGTCATTTTATTTTGTAATTCTAGACACATTTTAAATCAGAGATAAACCAGCTACTTAAAATTATCCTAGAAATAGTTAAATCAACAGCCCCATTTATATATGAAATGACTGAGGATCAAATATGTATCTTAAACAAGGTCAAAAGAGTAGTTACAGACATAACTACCTTTTTTTTGACATAAGGTCAAATGGGTAGTTACAAGATTATAACTCTTTTCTTGTCCCCACAGTGTTAGGCTGTCTCCATGAATCTTTTCTTCTTATTAATAGTTTGCTAATTAATCAAATAATCTCCCATATTTGTCATATATTATTTTAGGAGTATTTAGTGTAACTGTAGGTTGTCATTGATTCTGTTAGCCTCAAATGGAATTATACCTGTCTTTCCATAAACCTCTGAGCATTCACTCCTAGAAAAATATTCTAAAATTTAACCATTATTATTAAAATATTTTTTTGCTTATACATTACTCGATTCTGAATACATTTCACTATATCTTTCAGCAGAGGTGAAAACTAATAAGAAATCATAATTTATTGAATGAAAACAGTTCACTTATTTGAGGACAATTAACTAACCCCTTTTTAGTATTCTATTTTTCCAGTTAATTTATCTCAATTACCTTGCTCTTTTGAGATAACTTGTTGATATATTTCTGACCCAGAGTGAATGCTTATTAAATGTGATTAATATATTAATATTATTTCTCTTTACCAAATATTTTCAAGATATTTTATTCATAAGTATCAACAAATAATGGGAGAAACAGGACATTCATTGAGTGTCAGTTACATATCAGCAATATTTTCGTTACGTTGTTATATTTAACCCTAAATTGCTTCTGGAAGCTTTAAATTCTGAAACATGAGAACACTGAGATCCAGCAAGGTTCAATAGCTTGCCCAGTGTCACACCGTTAAAGAGAGATGGGGACAAGTAATTGAAAAAACTATTTTTTTTTAAAATGCAAACCCAAGTCTAACAATAATAAAGCTTATTCTCTTTCCAACACAATTATCTGACTCACAGGCAAATGAGCAACATAGACCCCCACTGGAGATGAGATTTAGAGTCTAGAAAGGTTAAATGACATATAGCAAAGGGCTACTTTCAAGCCCTGGAGAGCCAGGTGCCACACCTGTATTCTAGACTCAAGGTCTGCCTTTAATGTGTCCTTAAAGCCCAACTCTCCATAGAGAACCATGCTTTTCCATCTGTGCATGGGAGCTTGGCACTAAGGAAAGGATCCAGACTGACATCTGGCCATTTAAAATTTCCCTAGAGTTCTATAGTATGAGGATCCGGCTTATATTTTCTTTTCTCTACACAGCAGCTCATAATGACTTGTTTGTCACTGACTGTTAAAGTGGTGAACAGGCGTGGCGTGTGCAGGAAGTCAGGGTGACAGAGTCAGGATGCTCAGTGGTTAAAGATGAGAACAGAGGGCCCAAGCACAATCCCCAATTCCAGCTCTTGCTTTGAGCAGTCACTTAGCCTTTCTCCGCCCAATTCTATCTGTAAAATGGAAAGAAGTATACTGATGAACCTCTCAGAGAAGCTATGAGGCAGAACCCACCCATGATTAACATAGTATTTTGGATATAGAAAGGGCAGTGGAAAAGTTTAAAACCATTTCAGAGTGGGATTATTTGTTATAAATGTGATTGAAATTATTACTGTTTGGCAAGCCTTCAGTATAGCATTGGCTGTTATATGTAGCCAGACTTTTAGGAAACTGCTGAAACAATGACTGCCCTGTGGAAATTTTGAAGGATGATAACAGAAACATGTCAGACAAAAAGGGTGTATTAGATACTCCACACCCTAGTCTTTCAGCAGGCTTCTATGTTTTGCAAGTCCTATAGTACCTATGTCAGGGCCTTTAACCAAAGAAATATCAGTTGAGAGTCACTAATCATAATATGGTTCAAGGCCAAGAGAAGCTCTAATAAAAGGTCCCTAGGACTTGACTTTAATTTTTAGCTAGAATGGCTAATGACTTTGATTTTCCTTGTGTTACTCGGACATACTTCCTAAGTGTCAAATTGTTAAGAGGTTCCATATTTCTACTTTCCGATTTTTCTAGGCTCTCTAAATATGCAATCAGTTGCACAAGTGTATGGCTTGGGCATCCACTAAGTACAGTCTCATTTACCCTCAGGGTCACCAAGAGGTGACCATCCACACTTATTTAGGTCTGTGTGGAATCCTCTTACAGCTTTGTTTCTCCCATCCATATGAGGAATGAGACTCACTGTTAGGAAGATGTGGTTTATGTACTATGAGTGCATTTTGGAACCTCTATTTTTTTTAAAGAGAACTCATAGTAATGAGGGGAGTAAAAGTGAAGGCTGTTTAAGAAACCCTGCCATGCCCAGAAAGGGGTTATGTAATAACTTGCTACTAATAGTAGCCATGGGGACAACCGCCAGCATAGATATGAACTGGAAGCTGTGGAGAGTCCCCACTCCCAGACCTGTAGAATCAGCATCCTCATTCTAACAAAGTCCCCAGATAATCTGTATGCACCTTAAGTGTGAGAAGAACTAGTCTAAGGCCTGGGTTTTAGGATGATTAGGAAAGGTTAAGATTATAGTTAAAATCCAAGTACTCTTACAGTTAGCAGTTGGTATTGGGTCTCACCATTACTATGGGGGCACATTATCATATAGAAAAATTGTCCAGTCTCACTGTCCAGGAAATTGTGAGGAGCCAGAAAACCTATGAGGCATAAAGACTGAGTCTTCCCTCCTATGCAGTTATGAAGATCTCCTCTAATCTTCTTTTTTCTGCTTTGATACTTGAAGGTTTCTCCGTTTATATCTGATGCTATTCTCTCCTCTTTTCTAGCTAAATAGAAGGCTAGACTATCTCTCTAGCCTCCAAATACACTCTTCTGTCTCACCTGCATCAAACTGACAACTCTCTGAAGAGCTCAGACTAGTTTTCCTTATAAATAACCCTGAGTTCTTTCGACTTGTCGTAAGAGGAGGGAGAAAGAAGCAGTGGAACTCCCTAACTAGCTTACTTTGGCTCCTGGATGCCAAGGCAGATGTTACAAATGACACGACATCTCTGCTCAGGGTCTCAGTGTGGAAATTACTCAGCAGAGCAGACATGGGCCTTTCTGTTTTACTGCCAGTTATGAGCTTGTGAATAGCACACCACACTGCCCTGATTAGTGGATGTTTTCACTCCCTCCTTATAATCACAGGGACTGGAGCAGAATGATAAGAAGAGCGTCCATGATAGAGTTGGTAGTGTGAGGCTGCCCTCTCTGTTCTCCTCCTTTGTTGTGCTTTTCTTAATGCAGACAACCCTTCGAGATATGATTTTTTGGTTTTGACTGACTCACCTGAGCCATCAGAAGCTCCACATTGCCAATCTAGTTTCCTTATCACTGTCCTGACTGAGGCTTGAAAACACCCGTGGGAGAGCTTCAGTGTTACTGCACAGCTGTTGGGTTGTACCATCTCCTGCTGCCTACCAGAAAATGTTGATTCTCCTATTGTACTGCAATGAATAATCACCTTAATTTTTATTAGCAGTTTATCTTCAGATCTTGCCTAACTTTTCTGAAAAGCCTGAGGGAATTTGCCAGTTGATTGAGTCCAATTAGTATTGCTGAGGGATTTCTTTGGGGGAGCTCATCCAAGACTTCAACTCTGTCCTTTTCTTTTTTGAGTGTGCAGGCAAGGGCAGATGAGTGAGCAAGGGAGGATGTCTGGGCTGGAGCTCATACTGCTTAGGTGTGTATGACTCATTTTCTTTGGATCCCGGTAGTATAGAGCTCTGACTTTCACCTTCCTTGACTTACTGAAGGACATAGAACAAAAACAAGTGGCAAGAGGCTGCATGTAGGTTCTAAGAGGGCACAGATGCTGTTTGGTAATGGAAAATTTACCCAGTCTGTGCAAGTAGGCATTGAGTTATCTCTCAAATAGTGTCAGACTATTTTCTTTATGATAATGAGCATCTATGTAATCTTAAACCTACAGAGATCACAAATGTAATATTTTAATATGTAAATCTCGCTAAAAGCAAAAATAGTACTTGAGTTGTTTACAATGATGAAGACTTACTTTAAACCAGAGAAGAAAATTGCTTTCATCTTGAATTGTTAACTGTGATCAATTGGCAGTGGTGCTTGGAGTCCTGTGTTGAGAAGAATATTGAAGCCACCTCAGGGCTCAATGGAAAAGAAAACCATGATAAATTACTTAGAAGGGAATGGCAGCATTTGTACTACATGCTTTCTCTATACCATTCATACATATTCTAACTGTTATTCATCACTGTTTGGAAGGAAAAGAAAATCTCCAATTGCTAAGACAGAGCTAGCTCTAATCAACTCATGGATGCTCTCTTATTTCGAGATACAGGATTTACTGCATAAACAAAAGCAATTTGCCTGGATAAATGTTATGAGCCTGTCCTAAGTATACCACACAATTTGAACAGATTAGAGTGGACCTAGTATTTAGAATACTATGCACTTTTTTGTTGTTGTTGTCTGTTCTCATATTTCTCTAGATTTGGTGTTAGAGCGCTTGGACTAAAACTCGGGCTAAAACTACATGACCACGGGCCAGTCCCTCAACTTCTCTGAACTTCAGTTTCTTCCTTTGAAGGCTGATGAAAGGAATACAAGAAAAAGATATATCAGTAAAGTCACACTAGGAGTCAGTAGACATGAATAGTCTCAAAGGACATGTGAGAAAGGAAAGGTTGAAAAAATTGGATGGAGTTAGCAGGAGCATAATGTAGATACTGAATAAAGGTAATTGTATTTGAATCCTATTCATCTCCTCATGAAACTGAAACACTTAAACATCAAAATATATGGAAAGGCAAACTATTTTAGTTGCATAATGGGTGCTAAATATTTGAATAGAATATGGGCATTTTTGTGTTCTCGCTAATGATAGGAGCAGATGCACATAAACAATTTATTCTCTAACATTTATGAGTAAATATGTGACTCTGGAGCTTCTGATATGGCATGTCTTTTCTTTCAATGTGTAGTGACAAAGCCTCTCTTCTAGTTTATAATGAACACACGCAAACATGTATCTATATCTTTTTTTATAGCCTAATGAGTTGGCATTGACTGTCAGTAAAGTTCATTGAAAAGATCATTTGTAAAGAAGACAACTAAGAAAACTAAAGCAATGGATTTGGTTAAGTTTATTCACAAATGATACAAAAGCAGTGGTGGGGAACTACAGGCTTCCTGTTCTGCACGTAAGGAACTTGAAAGTGACCACTTTGTCCAAACAACAAGTAAAAAGCTGAAAAGACTGAAATATCAACTCTTCTTGGATATCTTTGTAAGAGGTGAGGACATGAGCTCCAGATTGGAGATACGAATAGGTGAATATAGGGAGTCACGGCTTACCAGAACAAAGACTCAGAGCAGAAACTCCTGTGTGAACCAGCACCAGGGTAGGAAAATCTGACTGTGATTGATGAATTGCTGGAAGCTCAATGTGGACGAGTCTGAGAGTTAAAAACTCGAGGGGACCCAGTCATAGGGGCATTTCCACACTTTTATGAACTTTATCTCCTGGACCTTGACTAGGTGCCCATAGTAAATAACACAGAAAAATCTTCTCATATTTCCTACAAGGGAGCGAGAAAAGGAACCATTGTGAAACTCTGTTCTTCTCATGGTTAATCAAGACATAATCTGCTGGGGTTTTATCAAATCCTAACCTGTGGTAAGGGAAATACCTACCTCCAGCCCACTCTAGCCATTCTGTCCTACCTAAACGGGGAAAAAAACGTGAGATATTCTTGTAACGTTCACAGTCCAGAGGCAATGGTGGGAAGAACTTCTATTACTGCTTTAGTGGATCAATAAAATGCCACCAAAATATGCTAATAATTATATTCTTCATGACAACAAACTTAAAGTAAAAAAAAAAAAAAATCGGTTTCGCTAAGGAATGACTTTGATGAATGAAGTAGTAAAAATTAGTAATTTTATTATATCTAACCTATGAAGACATATCTGTTGAATATTTGTGTCATGAAATAAGAAATATGACAAAAACACCTTTTCTGCATACTAAAGTACATGGTTGTCTTGAGGAAAAGCACGGGTGCAGTTTTTGTTTGAGTTGCAAGCTAAACTAGCCACAGTTTTCATGGAACGCTTTTTTTAAAATTTTAACTTAAAAGAAAATGACTGACAGACAAACTTGGGATGCCAGACTTATGCATTTGGCACTTGTTTTCCTAAAATGAACTAAGTAAGCTTGTTGCCTCAAGGAAAATAGCTTATAAAGCTATGAAATTTCAGCTTTCACATGATAATTATACTTATGGAAAACTTTTATCCACTGTCATGAACTTGGTAGCTTTCCAATATGTTAAGACTTTTCTGATGAGATAAGTGGTGAAATTAATAATGTGATACAATTCTTTGATGTTGTATAATTAAAATGTATCAACATTTGGAGGGTCTGTATAACTAAGAAAATAAGATTGTAAATCAATAAATGTCTGCCATTATAAAATCTTGCACAAAGTAAAAGAACCACACAAAGTACAAGATAGATTAGTGGGTTTTAAAGTAACAGTGTACACAAAGTTTATTGATATTGCTTCAGATTCCACATTGCAGCTAAGCTTTAAGAAATGACCACTTGTTGAGTTTCAGTGTAGCATTAAAGAGCAATATTCATAAATATATGAAAAGATTATTGAGATACTCTTATCCAATTACATATTTATTTCAAGCCACATTTTTTCATATGCCTCAACAAAAACAACATATTTCATCAAATTGAATGTATAAGTAAGTATATGTGAGAATTCAGAGGTCTTCTATTAAGCTAGACACTAATGTGTGCAAAAAGGCAAAACAGGGTCAATCTTCTACTATTTTTTTTTTTTTGTGGTTTGGAAAATATGTTTTCTTTAATTAATTTCTTAAATGAATCCATTAATTGAGAATTATCTATAATGGTTTATTATTATTTTAAATGAATAAGTAAATATCTTTTAAAAATTCTCAATATTCATTTCTGATACAGTAAATAGTAATAGATGTAACTCACATGAACAAAAGTTCTTTGATGTCCTCAATGATTTTTGAAAATAAAAAGTGATTTTGATATAAAGAAATTTGAGATTCTCAATATTCATTTCTGATACAGTAAATAGTAATAGATGTAACTATTTCTCAATATTCTCAATATTCTCAATATTCATTTCTGATACAGTAAATAGTAATAGATGTAACTCACATGAACAAAAGTTCTTTGATGTTCTCAATGATTTTTGAAAATAAAAAGTGATTTTGATATAAAGAAATTTGAGAACTACTGGGCTATACTCCAGGTTAGTGTTTCTCAAAATGTATTCTTTGGAAAATTCTTCATAAACTTCTGGATTTCTTTTTAAACATTTAATTTCCCCAATCCAAGATCTATTGGATCCAAATCACTAGGTGGGACTAAGAAATCTGAATTTCAAATAAGCTCTGCTGGATGAATTTCATGCATAATAAGGTATGACGACTTATACTCTAACAAGAGAACCTCCATACTTTCCGAGATATGTAAATTAGTTTAACAGTAATCACAGCTCATTGTGAGTGCTTTTTCCTCAGTCTCTCTGGTCTGTAATCCTACTTCTTTCCCATAGGTAAATGGTAAATGCTATCATATCAGCTGTAATGTAAAAGCCTGCATTTAAATGCTAGATTCTGATCTTTTCTCCTTCACGCAAGGACACATAGATACCCTCAGTGCACTGCTGTATGTGTCCCTGTGTCCATGAATACTCTCAGAAGGAGACATAGTCTGGAATAGAAAAAGGGAAACCCCAGGAGGATCTGGTAAACAGGTTTTTAGGATGATGATTTTACTCTGGATATGCTGACCAGTTGATTGACACTGCCCTGGAAAATGAATCCAATCATTCAAAGTGAGGTTATCTGGGTTCTTCATTGCATATTTTTATTATGGTGAAATGTACAAAATAAAATCTATCATTTTAACCATTTTCAAGTGTACAGTTCTGTGGTATTAAGTTCTTCCACATTGTTGTGCAACCATCACCACCATTCATATCCAGAAGTTTTTCATCTTCTCCAGTTGAAACTCTGTGATCATTAAATACTAATTCCCCATTACCCCTTCTCCCCAGTCCCTGGCAGCCACCTCTGAGTTTCTCTGTTGTCTACTATTCATGCTGCAGGAGTGTGTGGCAGGTGGTAACTGGAATGATTCTACTTGAATACACCTGCATCAAAGTGATAGCATCAAGGCCTCCCTTCCTTGGGAGATACAAAGTTACACTCTTTTTAGAAGTGAAGAAGAGTTTAATAAAATCTCTTGCTACACAACAGGTAAAGAAAAATTTGAAACGCCAGACTTTCAATTGTCCAGATGCATTATGTATTATGTTTTAATGTATCAGTCCATTATACATTTTATTATTTTGGGCCAGAAAGAATTGTATTACGTGTTCCTGAGAAAGTTCTAGAATCACAATTATAAACCCATATCTAGAGGAAACTTTAAAAGATAGTAAGTTTAATTACCCATCTAATAATTAGATCCAGCCATGAGAATTCACCTACACACAGAGGCATAATATTTCTCTTTGGACTCTCCATATTGTTAAAAATGTTATATTACATGAGAATCTGGTCTGTGTAACTTCAAAACATCAGTCATAATTTATCTCTGAAGAAATAGGTAGACAATTATTGTATTCTCCTTTGATCTTTCTCTAGGCTAAACATCACTATCCCACCAGGTGTTCAGCATGGGATAGGGTTTAATTCCTTCAGCATTCTGCTCACATTTCTGAATAAACTCCAGTTTGTCTGAGTCTCTTCCATGTGGGTGATTCTTAAGATCAGATAGGTAAACCTGTTAGAATATGTCTGACCTGCTAGATTACAGTTAAACCAACACCTTCTTTGTTCAGAATACCATAATCATATGAATGCAGCCCAAGGCCATGTTTGCTTTTTTATGAGACACAAAACATGGCAAATTCCTATTGATGTTATTATTATAACATCTGTAAAAAATAACTTTCGTATCTTACCTAAGCTGTTCTTTCACAGCTGTTTCTAATTTTTTAAAATCTAAAATCAGGCACTTGCTTTTCTGTAGAACTTAATTTTGTTGGCTTTAGCCATTGTCCCAAGATGTTGATATCTTTTTGGAATCTGATTTTACTGATATATTTTCTATTCCTTAAAGCATAAACCATCATATTTTTGATTCTTTATAGCAAACACCAACTGAAAATTTAATAATCATGCATTTGATTTTCTCATCTCAGTAACTGACAAAATCTATGAGCAGGACAGGGTGACTGAAACAGAATCCCCTGACTCTGTGGAAACCTTCTTCCAAATTAATGGAGATCATTTTAATATGCATGCTTGAGATTCAACCAGCCAAATTTTGTTTCTCCATTTTATCTGTAAAATATCACAGACACTGTCAAATGCCTTGAAGATGTTATTTGCTATCTCTGGGTTTTATTTACTTCTGGCAGTTTAATAGAAATTTAAAATGTATCACCTCTCAGGAGTAGGGTGAGTATTTGTGAGGTAAAGTCAATTGAATGCTTTAAGTTCCTTAGAGGAAAAAAGACTATATATCTATGATAATTAAGAATAACAAAATATTTTACTTTGGAAAGTCCTAATCCTTCTGTAATCATTCTCATCTACTAGGTAAATGGCTACATAGAACAAGGAGACTAAGCTAATACAGCTCTGAAACTCACATCGGGACCAGTAAATTCTGAATTTGAGGTTTGTTTTTTCCAAGCTGAAGGGCATTACTCTCTCTCTCTCTCTCTCTCTCTCTCTCTCTCATGTGTGTGTGTGTGTGTGTGTGTGTGTGTGTTTAGAAAAAGGGGGGAGAATGAGGAGCATCACTCACTCTATTATTTTTTCATTTGTCCTTCCCTTAGCCTTTACTCACATTTAGATCAATTATTGCTAGTACGGCTCCATGGAAGGGGAAAAACTCAACAATTTTAGATAAGGGCCTGATTTTCAGGTTCAAGTGAATCATCTAGTTATAAAGACTGAGAAAGAGGGCTTTATAGCAGAGAGCTTGACAAACTCTTTAACTACTAAAGTGTGCTCTAGATTCGAAGGTCGAAGTTCTTATGTATTTTTCCTGGTCCACTTAACTGCATCATCTAAACTTGATAAAAATGACTTTAAAATGACAGTCATTTTCTTGAAAATATTAAGAAGTGCTAGAAAGCAACTGAGAATAGTAGGAAGGCAAGCACTTAATGGGCTGGACTATCATAAAGACTATGCATTTGGCTGTGGTGGGTGGGTGGGGGGGTGTACTCTGCTGTACAGAATCTGAATCAATTATAAACAAACTCCCTCCTTCCTGGTCCAGGAGCCCAGAAACCCCTTCACACCAGACTAAAGATGCCAGGAAAAATCAATAAGCTATTGAATTTGATTCTCTGGGGGAGAACACAGTGTATTTTGTAATTTCAAAATAGCTCTTTTATTAGAGAGCTGAAGAGGGTATAGCAGACATTACATTTCTATGAAATATAAGCCAGGCAACATTCAGATCTGTTTTAAAATTAATAGAGCTTCAATCTTTTTTATTTTGGCAATAGATTGAGTTGTGATGCCTGCTAACTCTGTCTTCATTCTGATTTAGTAAGCATTTATTAAGAGCAGTTTTATATTTCTCTAACTGCATCACCAAAGCTTCTCTCTATCCCCTGGACATTAAATTAAGTATAAAATGGATTTCAGCAAAGCTAAGTAAATAGATCTTTAATTTTCCCAAGCAACACACATATGTATAAAAAAAATAAACGTTATGGCGTTGAGTGTTGAGAGTAGAAAAAAGATGGTTCTGTGTAGGTTTAGTTATCAAAATCCACAGCATATAGGCTGACAGCTTTTGAAATACATAAACTGTTTCTCTCTCTCTCTCCTGTTTCCATAGCAACAGAGTGCACAAAGCCTTAGTTTTTGCACATAGAGAGAAAAAAAATTGGGAATGGAATCTGGAATTGTCTGGAACAAAAGAAAAAATGTAGAAAATAGAAAATTAAACATGTATAGTCTTCAATGGTCTCATACGCGTTCGTGGCCCCTTGACGGTATTATTCAAAATATGTATTTGAATGCATGTTGGGATAGTTTTGAAGAATTTGGTCAGGACCTGAAAGGTGAGAGCATCCTTGCATCTATTCCACCAGCCAGAGGAGTAAGTACAAATAACTCATTGCCATCTTTGTCTTGGGAAATTTTATTATGACTCCCGCCTTCAAAGCATTTTTGCTAGTGCTTTGTTGATCAGCTTTTTTCTCTTTACCACACTTCAGGTCGATTGTTGCGATCTCTCCATTTTCTATGTTCTGCCTCAGTTTATTAGCTTTAAAGGGCCAACGATAATGCTCTAAATCCAACAAATAATGGGAGGATGTGATGCTCCTTTAAAGAAGAGTGTCACAAAGCACAGCATGGAGATCAGCCGAGCAGCCGAAACCCAAGAAGTCTCTCACCTAGGATGCCCCTGCTGGGTTAGGATTTGAAAGGCAGCATCAACCCCCCTGAATGGGCACAGCTTACTTGTTGCCAAAATCTACGTAAATTTGTTTACAGGTGTCCATGTTTGTCATATGCATTCATAATTATTTCTCTGTGCTTGCCTTAGATTTCACCTCCCACAAGGTGATGACCTTGGCTACGGGCATATATGGAAAAATTTAATAACTAGCCAATGCGATAAATATTTACCAAACTCTTTCTTCAGATATAAGAAAAAATGTTCAATGAGGAATATCAGCCTTCTTTAAAACAAACCAGAGCAATTTTTTTTTTATTACTTTAAAATGAAGGAAATAACACTTAAAGAATCTCTTATAGGAAGCCCAGTCAAGAATGGATGGTGATGAGCATTGCCCAATCCCTAACATCTCCTCCTTGGTCTGAAGGCCCTGAGAGTGTGTACTTCACTATACCCTTTACTAACTATCTGGTAATTGAGACAAATATGTATCCATATTCTCCCTTGCCACCCGCTTAATGACCAAGAACATCTATTGTTATCTCTCCAGTTGGGGACAGGTTCGGGATGCTACAGCACAGTCAACAAAGACCAGATATTTGAAATGGTTTTGCCTGAGTATTCCTGGAGCAAGAAATGAATTGCTGATCTTTGCTAGGGGAAAAAAAAAAGTATATAACATTGCAATCAGGAAATTTAATGAACGCTGCTGTGGATTTTGGCACTCTCTATAGGATTCTCACAGGGAGTTTTCTAAATGCAGGACGTACCCTAAATATATAATGACATGATGAACTGAATTAGCTCAGATGAAGTCATGACTGTTCTTTTGTAAATAATAGACCTCTTAAAGAAGCACATGCATGAAAACATATTTAACCAATAGCCCACAATGGCCCCAAAGGGGCTTTTTGGTTTGATTGGGAGAATAAAAAAAAATATGTTTTCTAAAATTGACAAAACATATATTGACCTGCTAGACCACAAGAAAAATTACTGAGTTCAGAAAACATGGATTTAGAAATAAAGAAAAAAATGTAAACCTAAATACAAATCCTCCTTAACTGGCAGCTCTTAGAAAAGGAGCTTTAGAATTTCTAACTTCTTATAATTTAACTGAAGATATCTTATATTTTGACTTGAATAGATTTTTGCTTGAGATAGGAGTAAACTATAGTGGTCTGTCTTCACATAGTCACTGCCCCTCTCTTGCACTTTTTGCTGTTTCTCTTGCTGTAAGTTAACATGAGCTGAAAGAGAACTCCTTTTTTGCTAACCTCTCACTTTTGATTCTTGAAATAATGTTTTTATATCCACTACTAAAAGCAAGACCAAAGGAGTCCTCCATATGGGTTAATGCTGCCCCTACACCCAGCTATATACTGGCCCTCATTCTTTGCATCACTTAGAAGAGGTGGGACTCAGAGGTCATAGACATGGTTCTGTGGGGGTCTTTCAGACCAGCCACGGGTCTGTGGCAGTATCTATTAACTCTGTGGTAGGATGTCGGGAACCTGCTCCTATGAGGGTGAGATCAGTCTAAAAGGCTTCTGACTTTCATTTGGCCCACACCCCACCTTGTCATGGCTGACTCTGGTGACAGACTTCTCACTTCTGGCTGTATGAATATCATCTCTCTTCCCTTCAGTTATCCATAATATTTAAACATCCTCTCCTCTTCTCTCTTTTTTTTTTTTCAGCCCCCAAATCAAACCTTCTAAAATCTTTTCTGGCTTTTCTTTGTATTTCTTAGTGATTTAAAAATCGTTCACCTCCACAGGCCCACATTATTCTTTCCTTGTCATCATACGCTCCTTCTGTTTTTCTCTTCTCTCACATTCTTTTTAACCTCTGACACATTTTCAGTGAAGTGGCTGGAAAGTACAGAACATCCAGAAGGTGATACTGCACTAGGAGCTCATTTGTATGCTTGTCAACTAGGAAATCTGAGAATCGTGCTATATGTTTCTCTCTGATTTTTACCACTGGATATATCATTGTCCTGTAGGCTTCCTCAGTATCTTTTTTTCTTTCTTTATTCCTATTTCAGTAGGTTCTCTCAAAGCAATTCTTGAGCCTCCTGAAAAAGTTAGCTGCTCTGAAAAGTCTCTCATACTTCCTTCTTAGAAGTGATACTAAGATTCACTAATGTGGTTCGTTTACTTCTGTATCTGCTTTCGGCTGCATGCTTTTATGTAGGCCTGTGTTTAATATTACTCATGCAACAATTCCCCCCCTCATCCCCCCAGAAAAACAACCCATTTTTCAAGAAAAAACTTCCATGGAAACCCAATATTATAACCTATATTGTTGAGGCAGAGGTGGGGCCTGGAAACACTATCCACTTGGTCTCCTCACAGCCTCACCAGCAGTCCTCCTTGTACATCCACTCTGAGCTGTAAATCTTTCAGAATAGTGTTTGAAAAATGCTGCTGTATACCATAAAGTAACCATGAATTAGTCTAGTAAAGTATTAATCAAAGTCTAGGATCACATAAATCAAATTGTACTACCAATTACTTCCTAATTCACTCCTGCTTTCGTTCTGCCCTTAGCAGCTCCAACCTTGGCATTCCCATCATTCTGTGCTGAGTAATGTGAAATGTCTTCTTTTACTGTCTACTACTGCTATTTGATGATCCACAGGATCCCCCTCACTACCACCTATGGCTCACCAGTCACTGGTTGCCACATTTTAAGTTAGTGAGTTTGTAGAGTATTCAGCAAATGATATCTTAATGACTTGAAATACTGAATATAGTTTCCAAATCGCCACTAGGAATTTATTGTTTTTGGAAAAACTGTCTTATCCAATCATAAAAATAGCCATAATTTTACCTGCTCATTAGAAGTTCTCCATGCTGTCACTTTTTCTAAACACGCTGAAGGGTCAGGGTAGGAAATACAGTAGTGAGAGGGAAACAGTACATTAAAATCACAGCATCTAAGGATGAATACCTTTATTTTCTGACTTTAGATTCTTATCTACCATTTTTTCTTTATTAATTTTATTTTTAATTATACAGGAAAATAGTTTTCTTGATATATAGTATTATAAATTTTTAATACATTTATACATTTGTGTAACCAGTACCACAATCAGGATACAAAACAGTCCCATCAGCCCAAAGAACTCCTCCATACTATTTTTTTTATTTCCCCTTCATTCCTGGTATAGAATTCTGAGTTGACAGTTTTTTTTCTATTAGTACTTTAAGAATATTCTGCCACTTTCTTCTCACCTCCATGGTTTCTGATAGAAATCTATTGTCATTTGAACATTGCTCCCATATTGTTAATAGATTATTTTTCTCTGGTTTCACTCAAGATTTTCTTTGTCTTTAGTTTCAAAAGTTTGATTATGATGTGTGTAGGCATAGATTTCTTTAGGTTTATAGTGACTGGTGTTTCTTGAGCTCCCTAAAACTATAAATTTATATCTTTAACCAAACAAGAAGTTTTCAGCTATTATTTACTAAAATATTTTTTGAGAACTGTACTCTGTCTTTTCTCCAATATTAGACCTCCTATATTGTCCCACAAGTCCTAAGGCTTGACTTACAGTTTTTAAATGTCTTTTTCTTTGTGTTGTTTAGACTGGATAATTTCTATTAATCATTCAAGTTCATTCAGGTTGAGATTCGAGTTTATCTCAAATCTGCTGTTGAGCCCATCCAGTGAAATTTTTACTTCATTTTATATTTTCAGTTCTATAATTACCATTTGATTCTCTTATATGCCTACTTCTTTGCTAAAACTTTTTTTCTATTATTAGAGCATTTATATAATAATGACTTCAAGATATTTGTGAGATAATTCCCACATCTGTGTCTTCTTGGCACTGGTGTCTGTTATTTGTCTTTTCCCATGAGAGTTGAGGTTTTCCTTGTTTTTTTTTGTTTGTTTGTTTTTTTGTTTTTTGTTTTTTGATATCCTGAGTAATATTGGATAACGTCCTGGACATTTGAATATTAGGAGATGCTGGGCCTGTTTAAATTTTATAGAAAACATTAATACTTTTGTTTTAGTAGGTAATTGGCATGGTTAGGTTTAATCTGCAAATTCCAACCAGCTTTGCTTCTGTGGGCTTTGGTTCCCATGGCAGTTTAGTTTACAAAGCCTTTGTAATGTTATTCAGATCTGTCCTGCATGTATACCATTGTGGTAATCTATCTGTTGCTCCAGTGACCCAGGTGTTCATAAACAACTTTGTGGAACAGCTTTCCTAAGGCTCTCTGCCATCTCTCTGTGACTTTTCTGTTCCCTGGGGCTCGCCTTCGTGGTCCTTCAGCCAGAAAGCTGAGGCTGTAGTTCCCTCATTCTGACATGCATTTCTTTGACTGGACTGGGAACTAAGAGGCAGAAGGACAGGAAGAGAAAATAAAAGCAACGACAGTTCATCTCACTTTTTTGAGATCACAGCTCCACCAATTAGAGAGAGAACTTCCCCTCCTTCTTTTGGTTTCTCTGGCCTCTCCTTATACTGCAGATGAGGTAAGGTGTGCTTATTTCTCTATTATTTCCTAAACACAGAAAATCCCCAAACAGGATCATCATGTAGTGACTGTACAGAGGTGCACTGTCCCTCTTTGTGGGGTTTTATCACATCGACTGTGCTGTGAATGGCAACCCCTGGAATTGAGCAGTAGATCACTTATAACATATATACAAGGGAATCCTCTTACTTCTATGCATGTTTTCCTACCACTTATGTTCCTTCCCTCAGTGATCACATCAATTTTTGTAGCTTTATTATGCACCTGAATCTAAGATGTATTGTGCTTAGCTCCATCCTCACATTAAGTTCTAATCCCACATTTTCAATCATCTGATGAATATTTCTACCTGGATACTTCACTGTTTCCTTCATATATAACACATAGAAGACAAATCTTGTCATCTTTCCCACAATAGCTCTTCGTAGCTTCACTATTTCTGTCTGGTGTATAATCATTCTTCTTCTGTTCACCAAATTGAAAATCGGCTTTGACTTATTTTCCCTCACTTTGCAGATATAACTAGTCATCAAGAACCATCCATTTACCTCTAGATAATCATGCTAAGCAAAATAAACCAGACAGAAAAAGTTGAAAACCACATGATATCACTTATATGTGGGATATAAACCTAAGAGCAACAAACTCATAGGGCAAACAAACAGAGACTTATGGGCATGGACAATAGACTAGTGGTTACCAGAGGGCAGGGGGCAGGGAAGAGCGGGGAGGTAGATGGGGTAAAGGGAGTCAAATATGTGGTTACAGAAAGAAATCTAACTATGGGAAGTAAACACATAATGTAAATATATATGCCTTACTGTTAAAATGTACAGCTGAAACTTACTGGATTTCATTAACCAATGTCACCATAAAAAAAATAAATAAATTAAGCAAAAATAAAAAATAACCATTCGTTTTTACTTTTATATTTTTTAATTCACCTGTTCACTTCCATTCTTTGAGTATTAGTCTAAGTCCTTAATGTTCTAAGATTATAATAGACATTACTACGAATATTACTACTACTGCTACTGCTCTGTCATTACCACCACTGCCACCACCACCACCATCATCATCATCATTCACTGAATGTCTATTACTATTCTCTTCTATAGCTCCTGGGTACATGTCCTAATCACAATCCTAAAAGTTAGGATTTGATATTCTCAATTCACAGATAAGTGAAACATGATTTCATGCTTGGCTACATGGCAAGTAGGGACTAAAATTTTAAATGTTACACTCAACATGATCCACTTACACAAATTTTGCCAGAATCTACTCTGAGACCTGGGGGAAGCTTTTTCTTTGCACAAATTGCTTCTTAAGCAGTGTAGTATGCTCATGGGCTCCACCTGCCCAAGGAATTCCTTTTCTAACTCACACAAAGTTATATTTATGTTGGTGGTAGACTAAATCTCAGAAATGAGAGGAGGAAATTTTTCAGGGCAACATAAATGGTGAAGTTATTAAAATGGGTTTGGAATTCTGGTCTGTCTGACTTCTCTATGATATCCTTAGATAAATCTGTGGTTTCCCACAAAACTCTTTGACTCATTTACATCAGAATAACATTCCTAAAGTATGATCTTAATTACATAATTTTTGCTACTTAAAGACCTTCAATGAATTCCCATTTCCTATAAGATGAAGGTTAAATACCTTGACCTGAAACTCAGGGTACTTGACAATTTGATCTCAGTAAAACTTTCTAGCAAGTTTTCCCAACCCGTTCAGTGTTGCAGTTCAAACAGAAGAATCTACTATTCCTGGATGTGGCATGATTTTGTTTATTTGTTTGCTTGTTGGCTTTGCTTTTATCCTTTTCTGTACTGGATATATAGTAGGTGCTAACAAATATCTCTTGAATGAAGGACTCTATTAAACTAAAATATCAAAAAGTGAAGTAGGGGCAGTGCAAAGGCCTGGAAAATGCCACCTTGTAAATCACATTTCTTCGCAAATTGTTGTAGACTTAATAGAACCCTAGAACTAGGCATAACTTTATGAAATAGCTTACTTCAGTTGTGACAATAGAAACAGGTAGATAGATTCAAGGTCAAAAGTATTAATATGTATTTAAAACATTCAAGATTCTACTGTATAATAAGGCTCTTCTATTTCACAAAATTTGCTCTGACAGATAGCTGCTTTGCTTTTATCTATTGAACTAAAAACTCAAAACTACAAGTGTTTCCAAATAAAGTTCTTTCCCCATACTTCATCATATTGATATACCATATTTTATTTAGCAGTACTCCTATTCTTGGCCATGTAGGACCTTACAAAAGTTTATTATGATACTAATTCTGTAATGGACATTTTAATGCATAAACTACTTTTTTTTTTAAACCACATCTTTTTTATTCCCTTAAAATAGGTTCCTAGAAGCAAAGTTACTGAGTTTAACCACCAACACTTTAAGACGCTTAACACGTGTTTCTAAAGTGCTTTATAGAAACCAAGTACCAATTTATACTTTTCCCAGCTGTATTTCGTAGTGTCCGTGTCATTGCATCTTCCCCATCACTAAGCATTCTAGTAAGAAAAAAATGTTGCCAATATGACAGGTTTATAACCTTATTTAATTTTTCATTTTTAGTAATTAGGGATTGAGTCTTTTTTCAGACACTTATTGCCCATATTTGTCTTAGAATTTAATCATGTGATTTTCATAAATGATAGACACAGCCCATGGTTGGTTTTTTTTTTTTTTTTCTGCCAGTGATTTTGGTTCTCATAGGCTAGTGTTACATTGAATTAGAAGAGGGCCTTGAAATAATATGTTAATAACTCACATTAATCATAGTGCACTTTGTAATTTATGGATTTTGGTACATTATATTCTTTGATCTTTCAACAATTCTAAGAGCTTCAAAGGTAAGATAATTCTCATTTATAAAGGTAAGGTAATTCTCACTTGTGTAAGGTCGTTCAGGTAGTTAGTTAGTGGTAGAGCCACGTCAGAACATTTCTGCATACTTTAAAGCACACAGCTGGGGCATAGACTCAAGTCTAAATCTTACGACCCTTAAGCTGGCATTCTTTCTTTGGTCTCTAACACCTGTATGCAACACCTGGCCCCCCGCTCCCCCCAGGAACGCAGCATTGATATCATCTGGGAGCTTTAAAAATAGTAGTGCCTCTGGTCCGGAGCTTTCTATGCACATTGGTGTCTGTGATGTGTTACTTTAGACCATGCTAAGGGCACATGCAATCAAGTGTGGATAGACATCACACAGAATTTGCACAGGTAAATAATAAGGAGGAAGTGAATTATGAGTCTGACTAATCTTCAAAAACTCTGTAAACTACTAATGGAATTTTAAAGGAACAAAATTTTTTCTTAATCTTTTTTTTTAAAGAAGGAAATCTTAGATTAAAAAAGACTTCCATAATGTCTATCAATTAGACTTTTTCTCCATAAAAACACAGGCATCAACCAAGAGATCTACCTACCCTCTGAAATTGTGATGAGTCCATAAGAAATATTTTTATTTCCATGTATACAAATCACTAGTAGAGGTTTCTCAAAATATAAAGTTAAGTTTGCTAGCCTTCCACTTTAAGCCCCGCCCGACCCCTAACACATACAATCTGCTCTGTCTACATTTTCACAATCAGTAACAGAGTTTTGGTTTAATAATTGACCTGCTCTTAATAAAAATCATCATAGGAGGAGGACGTATTGCATCTCATCAGTCAAGAAAGGAGGTGTTCTATTTGAGATCTTCCTATGAAGTATTTGAGTGATATTGAGCAACTCGGCTAACATGTCAGTGTCTCTTATGATAAATAGTAGTGGCATTATAATAGGGGCATTTCCAAATCCAATAGACTGGTGTTTTTTCTCATAAAGAAAGTGAGAACCCTAGATGACTGGGCCTGGAATAGAAGAGGAAAAATAACCAATGGAGAAAGAAAATAGAAATGTAAGCCATGGAGAAAACAATGATAAATGTTGTTTGAGTTATAATTTTATCTATAACCAGATCTCAATTATGGGCAATAGGTTATAATTTGTCATCACTCTGGGCACTAAATTTAATTGTGAAGCTTATTACTATTATATATAGTCATTTCAGGAGTCTTACTTTAATGTCCATTTAAAGCTTCTCCAAATATAGACACTAGTGGATACTCTGATTTCATGTAAAAATGCTTTATTTTTTATTTTTTCGTTCAGAAGGACATTATCTGCTTAAACGTGTCCTATTTAGCACTCAGACAGAAGTGTTTGATATTCTTATGTCCTGCACCTACGAATCTAACTAAAAAAGCCTGTGCACAGGAATTCGTCAGCAAAACTATGCCTCATGCAATTCTGGTAGATTTATAGCAGCACAGTCCTCTGGTCAAATTTGGCTTATTGCTCTGAGTCCATTTTTGTAATAATGATGCTGGTAATACCATCATATATTATTTTAATAAGATAATACATTAAACTCTAATTTCTAGGGAATAAATTCATTATTCAGCCCTGATATCAACTGGTATATTGTGCCCAAACAAAAGAAGAGGAAACTAAAAGGTTGTCTCACTAAAAATATTGGTAATTATTAATTATGTAAAAATGAATTAGAGATGGTTGGATTATTATATAGTTTTAATGTTTATATTGAATAATTGCCTACTTTTAATTTCTAATTCCCTCAATAGTGTATTCACTAGCTTTTCAATGATGTTTTAAGCAATCCATAAAGGACAGCAGTGAGACTAACTACAAGACTTAACATGCAGGATATACTTTCTCTGTGTTTAGGAAACTTCTTCAGAGTAAATGATTCTGTAATATGTGCCAAAAACTGTAGTTATGAGATGTACAAGTATTCTCTCCTCCTAAACTTTTTCTTACACGTTTTGCCAGGCAAAGTTCATCTAAACAAGAAATATCTACCACTCTGATATGTCTTAGACTTTATCCTTTTTGTGTAATAATTCTGCAAAACTAGAATGAATAGGGATTGTGTATGTGTATGAGTCATGTGCTATAATTTTTAATTATAATTTGAATAAAATTACCAATAAGCAAATGGTTCAAAATATAATGGCTAATTATCACATTTTGAAAATATATGGGCTTTGAAAAGGTATTAAAACATAGTTTGTCTTTAATATGGTTAAATGTGTAAAAATAGTATGCTTATTCATGTGGTTTTACTCTTTCAAAAAATATATTCTACCTATTAAAATCCATATGTACAAAACTCTGTATTCATGATGTTTTTAACATTTTAAAAAATTAAAGAAGAATTTAAAGAAGAATTCACCTTACTTAATATTGCTCTTAATCTTTGTGTAACTCAGATCTGATTTACCTTCATTCGAGATGCCTTGAAAAGCAATGAAAACAAGTTAATAGAGTAGCTTCTATTTTCATGTTTCTTAAGATGAAAAAGTTGTAAACTGATTGATTGTTTTCTCTATGTAGAAATGTTGCCAGGAATGAGGAAATATTTTATAGGAACTTATAATGTATCCTTGCCTTCTTTACATTTGTAAGTTTTTAGAGAAACACCATTACATTCATCCAAAAAGAAAATTTTCAGTCAATTAATGACAGCCAATTCAGCAAATATGAAAGCCTTTGGTTCTTTCTCCTTGACTTTGGGGTGTTTTCAGACTTCTGCTTTAGAGCAGTTTTCTTCCATCTCTGCTCTTTGCCCTTTCTCCTTGCCCAGTCATTATTCTCAATTAGCAATTATTGTGGTCGGTCATTATCTATCGAACCCATTTAGAAACTTGGCCACAGACTTCATCAACTACAACCTTTCAAAGATACTGAATTTGCTGACAAGGATCATGGCCTTTGAGTAAACAAACCAGGTTTGCTCATAAGTATCACATTTTCAGTTTTAACCACTATTCTTTTCTCTGGGAGTTAGCACATGATTAGAGCTGTTCTTTTTGCTAATTCAGCTCTCTGGGTAATAAATATTTTATCTTATCAATAAACATGAATTTCTGTGATCCAAAGATATTTAGATCCTTAATTAGATAGTACATCTAAATTGGTTAATCAGACTATTTTCTGGCAGTTTCTGAGTCAAAGTTACACTTAATCTCTGGTTAGCTTTTGTAATATTCAAGCTGAACAACTTAAAATTCTTAGTTCAAACTACTTACAATCTGTGTTAATCAAAATGCTGTAATTAAATTGGGCATGGACTTATTCTGTAACCTTATCCACTTTGCATTTGAGTTGTCTCTACATGAATGTTTGACACTAGTACAGTCTTTAAATATTAATGCACAGGGAAAAAAAAGAAAATTAAAAAAAAAAAAACAGGTAGAGCCAAGAGAAAGTAAAAGATAGCAAGAGGCAATTGTAATAAAAAACCTTAAGAAAGTTAGGAGAGCATACAAAGAAAAATAAACTTGTCAAAGCGGTTAGTTACCAGCATAAAGTAGCACAATTTATATACAATCTAAAGCTCTAAAGGATGAGTAGCCATAACAAGCTTTTGTGCAATAAAGATTAGGATCTCTGTGAAGCAGTATCTTGTGTTTTAGTCAATGCTTTTAAATTTTGCTTTTTAAATGGTTGCAAAGCCACAACAGATGAATAATGAAACAAAGCAAAACAAATAAAAAAAAATATATTTTTTTCTTTCATGTATAAGGAAAACAATACACACCTCGAAGTCTGATTTTGCACTTCTAAATATGAGGTTCCTTATGATTCGGGTATAAAATAGTGTAGGACCAACCAACATCACAAAATGATGTGTTTGTGCTCCACAAACAATAGAAGATTTCTTAGCATAATCTGTGCAAGTTTCAAGTGGGCTTTTTGCCAAATAGTTTGGCTTTTACTATGAAAAAGAAAGAGAGTGTATGAAACTAAATATATGGCTAGTGTCTCTCCTTGCACCAGATAGAGAAATTATATTTGTCAAGACACTGTACTGTTGAGATTCGAGGAGAGAGTATGCCCTCAATTTCACTGCTCTACACTAGTGTTCATTCAACTGATGAAGTTCTCAACTCAAAGGGCAACATCCACTTTGTTCTAAGTTCCTGCTGGAATGGAAAAGCTGACAAGGGAAAACTTACACAAAGGATATTGTGCTGTTAAAATTTGTTCAAAGCCACACTTGTCAGATCTCTTTGAAATGAAATTGAAAAGGAAAAACCAATTTTCTTTGAGGACAAAGTTCATCTCATTTGGTGTGCTGCACCTGTCTAATTTTCTTCTCTGAGAAAGAAATCTTGACTAGGAAAATTTGAAAAAATAGTTTATACTAGTGCAGGTATGTATCACAATGTTTAATTCAGACTAGTGTTGCATTCTGAGAAAATAAATATAAGTAAATTACTGCCTGTTTGAAGCTGTGATAAATACTTAGGTTGGCTGAAATTAATAGACACTATTATTGTCTCCAGAATGCCTCTGAAGGGCAACAGTCCGGACTATCCAAAAACGAGAGCACTCTACTGTTTTCCTTTGTTAGTGATGTGCAGATGCACAGTGTGAAGCTGAGCGTATCATCAAATTGAAAACCAAGATAGATCCCTCAAAGGAGCTCCAGGAAAATATCTTACATGCTTCCAAATTCAGAAAGAAAAAAAAAAAAAAGCATCTATTTTTAGGGTAGCATGTTTACAAAAAATTAAAATTCACAAATGATTTTTAAAATGCCACCAAATAATGCTTTAGATAAGTTTGTAGCAACAGGAAACAAGAGGGCTTTGTATACTTGAAGTTAAAATTTCCGCTAAGTGGTACTATTATAAGATTGTAGATGAACGCAAAATAGAATAAAAAATACAAGAGAATATGTCATTTAAACTGGAAAGAAATATAGCTGTGACCCCAGACAAGGACTTATGTTCAAGATAGGAAAATGTTATTTTAGTCAACAGAAAAAGAAATAATGAAAAATAGGCCCAAGGGTAATCCTCTCCTTTAATTCATCTTGTCTCCTATTTCCCTCTCTTTCAGTCTTACTCTGTTTCTATGTCATCTTTCCTTGTTCAATTTTACCTATGTGATTGGCTGCATGTTTATATATAAATCCCATAAATCCCATATTGAAAATAAGTATACGATTAAAAAGGAGGAAGCATTTGAAAATGGGGAGGACAAACAAAATTATATCTTATCTGTTAAATCATGGGAAACAGATGATACTGGCTTTTGCCAAATCCCCCTCAGAAATTTATATCTCCTAGCTTCCTTCATTGGAAATGTTTTCCATTTGGAACTACATTGCCAATGTCTTTTTATTTGTTCTGTGTCCAAATGTGGATCCAGCTGGATTTCTCTGACTTTGTTTTTATTTAGTTTGTATCTCTGTAGACTGTTTCACATATCCACACCCTTTATGCAAAATTTAATACCTTTAAACACAATGTTGACCATGACCTTGAGAAACAAAGACCCGCTTTTGAAATTGTGAACTGCTGCTACCTTCCTTTTAGAATCAAAACTCAAATAACCAATGTCCTCATAATCAAAGGAGAATCTTCTTAAAGTAGAAATTATTCAACTAAATGAAAAGCAAGCTTACTGATTTTTATCCCTCTTTTGTTTAATTTTTATTTCCTTTGTGCTCCATCTGTTATAAAGTAAATGTGTTTCAATTTAGTGAAAACATCTTCAGAAATTAACCATTCCTCTTATAGCTTAAAAGTTGCATGCTATTTGTGTTTGATATTTGGCAGAAACATAATTTATAATGTGCTTGTGTGTGAATTAATTTCTCCTTATATTACATTCAAAGTCCATGAGTCAAAGGCAGTGTCTTCGGGGAACAGCATCTTTACCTCAAGTGCATGGAGCATTTCTCTTAGTGCCAATATATGTGCTCAATAAATATTTGTTGAATGAATGCAAGTATGTGGCTTTCTCTTTTTCTTTTGAACATCACTCTTTGACTTTTCCCTTTATAATGTCCAGGGCACTAAAGTCATGTTCAGAAAAGAGTGTTGTTTCCCTCTTCAACAATCCACACACTAATTAGACACTCCTTTCTGGTCCACCTTCCATCAGGGATAGTTAAATGAACATCTGCTCTAGGAAATCCAGTGCTTTCCTGGTTCTGGAGCACTGTCTGTAGTCCACCTACTTACTTCACTAATGGTTTTTTTTCTTTATAGTTGTTAAATCTTTATAGTAGGCATTAAAGAATTGCTAGAAGAAAGTGAACCAGGAGTAGCTGCACTGCATTTCATGTTTCTGTAATGGAGCTGGTCACCATAATGTCTGCATCTTATCCTCTTCTTTCTATGAAGGCTTATAACTTGGGATCAAAGCATGACTTACATAGAACATAGCATCAAAGCATTGGTACTGGAGGCATTCTTCTGCCAAAACTGTATTCAACCATTCATTCAATAGTGGTTTTATACTGTGGATTTAATACAGTGCTATAGAAACTACAAAGAGACGTAAACAAAATAGGCCCTACCCTTAAAAGAAGAAGGAATTTTGTGTTTCCTAGAGTACTTCCACATTAATTACCTTGCTTGATTTCCTACAACAGTCAAGAGAGGCAAAGAGGATAATTATTACTATACACATTTTCCAAATGAGAAACCTGTAGCCTGGAAGTCACCCATCCAGTTATGTCAGGACCTTAATACGACACCAAGAAATTTGATTAAATCACTTAGTAACTTTTCCTTTCTACATCATAGAAAATCTAGCATTTTTAGTGGTAAATTGCCTCTCAAGCTGCACCAGAATGTTTATTCTAAATGCTTCTTCCTTATAAAATCTAAGGCAGATTCAAATTTAAAAGTACTTTGGACCTAAAAGGGATCCATACTAGACCTGCCATGCTTCAAATTATAATCCATTATTAGAGGATCAGCAATAACAATTCTCAAGGCTGTGGAGTTTGGAAGATAGCTATAGTACACATTTCCTCCTCCCCCTTTCCGCTTCCATTGTACCAATCCAGATTATTATCCCTTTATTTAAATAACATTTCACAATTATCATCTATCTTTTAGTATCCCCTCCCATACACCTATCTATTTCCACATTGTTGCCAGGTTAAGTAAGTCTTCATAGAGTACAATTATAGTTCAGTTACTATTTTTCCCAGAAAAACATAGATGATTCCCTGTAGCCTACCAAATTAAGTCCCAACTTAGCCACTCCATAAACTCACCACAGCTTACCTTTCCACCCTTCGCTTAATTTACAGTGAAAATACACAATTTACTGTTTTCTGCATTCACTCATCTCTTTCCTAATTCAGTGCCTTTTTTTTACCATTCCTTCTGCCTGGAACACTTAGATTCTTCCCAATCTCTCACTAACTCTTTCAACATAAATACCTCTAAGGTTTTATTATGAGCCTTTCTTTGACTCCAGCCAAGGACAAATCCAACTTACTTTGAACACAGATGAAACTTCCCTGGTGTCTCTTCTCTAGAACTTAAGAAACAGCACAGGTTTTATGGATGAATAGACAGATTGAAATAGTTTCAAATCCTGAGCTGGTCAAACTTGGGCAAATTATTTAACTTCTCTTAAGCATTCATTTTCTTATCTGGAAAACTACTGCATGTTTTTGGTGACAATTAGTGATCATCCACACAAATGCTTTGGGTCAATTCTTAGCATTTATTAAGACAATAAATGACAGCTCTTATTTTTAGATTCCATTTTGCATTGTAGTTATGTCTCTAAATGTTATATAAATTCCCGTATGTTGTTTACTTTCTGGAAAGGCTGAGACCATGATTATTATTTTTATTTTATTTTTAATCTTTATATCATTATAGATCTTGAACAAAAAACTTGATAGTCATGACTATTACTCCCACTGCACACCTATTTCATCATAGCAGAATTATGAGCTCTATCCACTTTAGGGAACTGTAAGTCCCCAGTAACCCTTAGTAGCAATGCCATGTAATAAACCGTCTTTTCAGTTTCAAAATAAGAAAAATAGTTGGCTCAGTTTATGAATTTTCTAATTTTAGTTTCATAGTTAAAATTTAGTCATATAGAAAATCTATGAAAATATAAAAGCAATATAGCCCAGGAAGTCAACCATTCTGATAGTACTGTAGCCTATAAAAATGGAACAGGGCTAGAAAATTGTGTGCTGTACTTCTCCAGGGTATCACTAGATCTGATTTTATGTCATCCAGGCTGTGCCAACCATGGAGAACATGAAGTAGTAAACCACAAAGATTATAAAGTCGACTGCATCCAAAGTAAATTGGAACAAAGTCCATCACAAATATGCTCTTTGTTGGATTGAAAAGAAATGGGATGTCATGAAGACTTATGGAGGAGATTAGATAATGTAATTGTAACTTTATCTGTGGAGAAACTATGAGGACATCAATAATAGTAGTAGTAGTAACAGTAATAATAATAATAATAATATAGCCATTGAAAGAATATTGTCAATTTCTTAGCTTTGGACTAAATATATCTAACAGAAAAACAAATAATTGGTCTACTAGAATAAAGTGTTTAAAAAAATAAGAGGGTGGTATCTAGCACTGTTTTTTTAAGTGAGGACAAGTGTGTTAGCATTTAATGTGGCAGAAAAAGAACTTTCTGATATTTAATGGGCACTTATGCATCTAGAATATTTTTTTTTTACAAACAACTAATTGAGAAGTAAGTAAACCTTCCTATTTGGGGGGGGGGTGAGATTTCACATTTAAAACCCTTAAAAATATTTACAATTATTTATTTTTTTCATTCTCAAATACTTATGGGTCGATCTAATTGCATTGTGAATAGCAGAGTGGAGATGTAAATCAAAAGGCAGAAATACTGAGTAGGAGGCTGTTGCACTGATCCAGGTGAAAGGTGATGGTGGTCAGATTTGTGGTAGGGGCAGAGAGCAGGACAGAAGTATGGAGTAGCTGGGCCATGTGATTTCACCTAAAGCTTAAAGGATTCTTAAATTTAGGCTACTGCTTTATGTTAACCTTCCTTCCTAATTTGTGCAGGAGATCAGTGCCTCATAAAAAATATATAACTAATCTGGAATTATTTTAATATCCCCTTTCTAATCCTAGAGAGATGTGAAGGTGATAAGATATATCAAAGAATGAGGGGACTCAAGTTCTCTGTGTTTCCTGGGTCATAGTAATTACAGAAATTACTAAAATGGGTGTCATACTAAAATTACAGATAAAAAGAAGCAGAAAGACTTAAGACTTATTCAGGGAGAAAAATCAAGAGGAGTTGATACTTGGTTGGACATGGGGCAAGGAGAGAAAACTGTAGTCTAAGAATTCACCAAGTTGCTGGCTTGGGCAGTCAGATGGGTGATGGTACTATTTGTTGAGATGAAGAACAGAAGAGGAAGAATAAATCTTTGGGTTGATAAAGATCTTAAATTCACTTTAGGGAATGCTAAGTTTGAAGTAGGACAGGAAAATACACATGTCCTGAAGCAGTTAGGCTTTTTGAGTCCGAAACTCAGGAAGGAGTTTTTTGCTGGATTAAGAGTCATCGGCATGTAAATGTTGAATGAGATTTCCCATAGGAAAATTATATAACTCGAAAAAGGAGGACGGAACCCTCAGTAAAATAAACATTTGATCTTCAGGCAGAGAAAAGGATGCCTATAAAAGGAACAGTCAGGTACGTGGGGAATATGGTGTCACTGGGGTCAAAGAAAGAAAATATTTCAAAAAGAAAATCACCAGTATTAAATATTGCTGAGATTTCAAGTAAAGTTCAGTTCTATGAATTTTCCATTCGTTTTACTTTAAAAAAAAAAAAAAAAAAACATAGATAACTTAGTGAGAGAAGTTTAGTGCTGTGATTGGTCTGGAGGCCAGCATTCTGTATAAAAAGTGTCTCATTGAATGTAATCTTTCATAATTAAGTAGTTTGGCTGTGAAGGGGAGGATAAAGGACTTGAAGAAAAAGGAAGTTTTTCAATTCCTCCCTTCTTGTTTCCAATTTATTCTATGCTCTTTTATTAACTGATAAATAGGGATAGATTGGTTGGAACTTGCAGATGAGAACTCTCTCTTTTTTCAAATGGCTGACACATTACCTTGGCATAGTTCTAGTTCTAAAATTTTACTCTAGGTACCCAGTGACTAAGAACAGAAAAATGTTCAGATTAACCTTTGTTTTCACTTCTTAGGTTAAAAAAAATCAAAACTTATTTATTTTATTTTTCTTCATTGTGCTATATACCCAGCAAATCTAGTCATTGAAATTTGCCTTCACAAACCTGTAGGCAATGAAATTTCTTTAACAGGTTTCCATATTAAGGGTCATAGATATTTCATTACCTTCAGAAAATAAAAATAGAAAATAAAAATGTTAGCAATGAAAATTGTAATGGTTTTAATTAGAATTTTTCAATTTTTCAAAATATGTGTTGGAAGAGATTTTGGAAAACACTAGCATATAATCTCTTACCTTCATAGAAACGTCCATGAGTCTGAATATGGAATTATGGGAAATACACTGCTTAAAGGAAATGTCTTCAGTAGATAAAGTGAGTTCCATTGCATCAGTATGAAGAAATATGTAAAATTAAATTTTCATTTCTCAAGGTCTATAAGCTACAATTATAATTACATGAAGTTTAGTAACTACTTACTTTTTTATATTATGAATAAAAATATTGTTCCAGAGAACCATATGTTTGGATACCAACCTTATTATAGTAATATCATCTGAAAGAAAAATTACTTTGGAAGTCAGCTATCACAATAATAATATTTAATTTCTGTATAATGCTTTACAACTTAGAGATTTGCTATTACAGGTAAGCCTCAGAATAATCCAGTGAATTAGTGAGGCAAGTATAATTATTGCAACTTAATAGAAAAGGAAAATAAAGTTTAGTGCTGTTGTGTAGAATGTTTAGTTATTATGCACTGGGTTTAGTAAGTGATAGAGATGAACTAGGACCCAAGTCTCCTAATTTCTAGACATCAATAGTAAACATCAAACACTGTGTTAGGAACAATGAAATAAATAACTTTCTCTTGAGGTTGGAAAGATCAGATATTAGAAGACTATATAAATAATATAATCTTCTGGGTTGGAAAGATCAGATATTAGAAGACTATATAAACAATATACAACCAAGTACTAAATATGCTTCATTCTACAAAAATCTTACTTAATTAGTGTCATAGTCTTGTAAGGTCTCTTCTTTAGAGGTGCTATAATTAATAGCTTCACAATGGTTTGTTTTATATGTCAACTTGATTGGGCTATGGGATGCCCCGATAGCTGGTAAAACATTATTTTTGATGTGTCTTTGAGGATATCTCTGGAAAACATAAGCATTAAAATGGTAATAAAGACTAAATAAAGCAGATGGCCTTCACCAGTATGGGTAGGCATCATCCAATCCACTGAAGGCTTGAAAAGAACAAAAAAGCAAAGAAGGATGAATTTGCTCTTTCTATTTGAGTTGAGACATCCATTTTCTCCTACCCCCATATATCACCTTCCTTGGTTTTCAGGCCTTCAGACTCAGACTGGATTACACTATCAACTTTCTTGGGTCTACAGGTTGCAGATAGCAGATCCTGGGACATGTTGGCCTCCATAATCAAGTGAACCAATTCCATAATAAAGCTCCTGTTACATAGTTAGCTAGAGATCTATCTGTCTATCTAGCCTACTGCTTCTGTTTCTCCAGAGAATTGTGATTAATACAGCTCCCAAAGCCTTCCACTAACAAATGCTTAAGAAAGAAATGGAGAAGTTCAAACATCATAATCAGATTATATGAATCTCATTGCACCTGAAGAAACACATGTCCTATGCAAGAAGAAACCAAAATATGGGTCTAGACGGTGATCTGGAGACATGTTTGTTGCCGGGACTGTGCACTAACCACAAGAAACAAAGTTTCACAGATATAAGCTCCATGAGAGAAGGAACTTTGGTTCACTGCTGGATCCTTAGCGCTTAGAACATTCATGGCATAAGGACAAGCTAAATTGGCATTTAAGAGCAAAACTCCTGGATTTGGGTTCAAGATGGTGGAGTAGAAAAATCCTGAGCTCACCTCCTCTCATTGACACCAAAACTACAATTACGTATATAAACAGCTATCTCTGAGAATGACCTGAAACCTGCAGAACAGATTTTCTACAACTAAGGATATAAAGAAAACCACATTGAAATGGTGGGAGGGGCAGATACTCAGTCTAGTCAGGACCCACCCTACTCTCCGCTCCCTGTCTGGTGACTCACAGCTAGGGATAGCACAACTGCGAAGGTCTCCCCTGAAGAGCGAGGGGTCCAAGCCCCAGCCTGGGACATCTGCACTAGGAAGAGGATCCCTGCTTTGAAAACCAGTGGGGTTTATGTCAAAGGGCTGTAGGAAACCAAGGTTGTACTCTTTCCAAGCCCCAGCACAGAGGCAGCAGTTTGAAAGGCACCGGGTCATGTGTGAAGGTGATACACTGACTAATTTTAGGGCATGTGCTGTAGGGAAAGGGATCTCTTGGAACTTTCTCCAGGACAGAAGTGCTGGTGGGCGCCTTTTATTTTTTCCTTTCTTAAACCTATCTGGTCTGATGCTGACAGACACCATTTCTGACAGTCTCCATTCACCATGCTGACACATTCACCCTACTCTGGCATTTTTCTATAACTCGCTCTGCTAGCACCTCTCTAACGCAGCTCCTGCCCTGCCACACCCTGTGGGTGGCCTCAGTCGGCATTAACACATAGCAGTGTGTCTGCAACAGTTGAAACTGAGCTTCACAGCCAGCCAGGCCAGGGACCAGCCTTGCCTGCCAGTGTGTAGTAGTTGTGGCCCAACTACAACAGGAGGCCACCCTAGTTCACACAGGGAATACCTCCAGAGCATCAGAGCATCTGGTTCTAGTGATCAGGGGAGATTGCACCGCTGGACCCCACAGGACACCTTCCATATAAGGCCACTTTTTCAAAATGAGGAGACATAGTTGATCTACTTAATTTGTAGGAAAACAAAAAACAAAAAACAGGCAAAATGAGAAGACTAAAGAATATATCCCAAACAAATAAACAAAAAAGACAAAACTCCAGGAAAAGATCTGACAAAATGGAGGTAAACTGTTTACTAAAAGTTTCAAAGTAATAGTCATAAAGATGCTCACCAAACTCTGCAGAAAAGTAAATCAACTCAGTGAGAACTTCAACAGAGATATAATATATAAAAAAGAACCAATCAGAACTGAAGAATAAAAGAACTGAAATGGAAAATAAACTAGAGGGACTCAACATCAGATCAGATGATCCAGAAGAATGGATCAGTGATCAGAAAGACAGGATAGTGGAAATCATCAAATTGGAAGAACAAAATGAAAAAAGAATTTAAAAGAATGAGGATAGCATAAAGGACCTCTGGGACAACTAATATTCACATCATAGGAGTCTTGAAATGAGAAGAGAGAGAGAGAAAGGAACAGAAAACCTATTTGAAGAAATAATGGCTGAAAATTTCCCTAAACTGGTGATGGAAACAGACATCCAAGTCCAGGAAACACAGAGAGTCTCAAACAAGATGAACTCAAAGACACGTTATAATTAAAATGTCAAAAGTTAAAGAGAAAATCTTAAAAGCAGCAAGAGAAAAACAACTAGTCAACGCACAAGAAAATCCCATAAGGTTATCAGCTAATTTGTCAGCAGAAACTTTGCAGGCCAGAAGGGAGTACAACAATATATTCAATTTGATTAAGAGGAAAAAACAAGAATACAACCAAGAATACTCTACTCTATCCAGCAAGTTTATTCAAAATTGAAGGAGAGAGAGCTTCCTAGACAAATAAATTCTAAACTGGCATTACAAGAAATGTTAAAGAAAATTCTTTAAGTGGAAAAGAAAAGGCCAAACTAGAAATAAGAAATATATGAAAGAAAAAAATATCACTAGTAAAGATAAACATATAGTAAAGATAATAGACCAACCACTGATAAAGCCAGTATGAAACTAAAATGGCAATAAGTACATACATAATCAATATTTATTTTAAATGTAAATGGACTAAGTGCCCTATTCAAAAGACATAGGGTGGTTGAATGGCTTAAAAAACAAAATTCACACATGTGCTGTCTACAAGAGAGTCACTTCAGATCCAAAGACACACGAACTAAAAGAGAAAGGATAGAAAAAGATATTCCATGCAAATGGAAATGAAAAGAAAACTGGGGTAATAATATTTAGACAAAACAGACTTTAAAAAACAAAGACTGTGACAAGAAACAAGGATATGACACAATGATAAAGGGATCGATTTGGCAAGAGGGCATAGCACTTATGAATATCCATGCACCCAAGTTAGGAGCACTTAAATACATACAGCGAATATTAACAGATATAAAGGGAGAGATTGAGAGTAATACAATAATAGTAGTGAACTTAAATACCCAATTTACATGAATGGATAGATCATCCAGACAAAATAAACAAGGAAACATTGGCCTTAAATGACAGACTAGATCAACTTAATAGATATACAGAACATTCCATGTCAAAACAGTAGAATACACATTCTTTTCAAGTATATATATACAATCTCCATGATGCATCACATGTTAGGCAACATAACAAGTCTCAATAAATTTAAGAAGGCTGAAATTATATCAAGCATCTTTTCCAACCACAATAGTATGAAACTAGAACTCAAATATAAGAGGAAAACTGGTAAAAATACACGTAGAGGCTGAACAATATGCTGCTAAACAATCAATGGGTCAGTGAAGAAATCAAGAGGAAATCAAAAAATACCTGAGACAAATGAAAATGGAAATGTTACAAAATATGAGGGATATACCAAAAGCCATTCTAAGGGGGAAGTTTATAGTAATATAGGTCTACCTCAATAAACAAGAAAAATCTCAAATAATCTAACCTTATATATAAAGGAACTAAAAAAAAAAAAGCACAAAGTTAATAGAATGAAGAAAATAATAAAGAGCAGAGTAGAAGTAAATGAAATTGAAGTTAGAGACCTCACTCTCCCTGATTTCAAACTATACAAAGCTATAGTGATCAAAACAGTATGGTACTGGCATAAAAACATATATAGATCAATGGAACCGAATAAAGATCCTAAAAATAAACCTACACTTATATATGTAATTAAATTTAGAACAAAGAAGGCAAGATTATACAATTGGGAAAAGTCTTAACTAAATGGTGTTGGAAAAACTGATAGCTACATGCAAAAATTAAAACTGGTCCACTTTCTTACACCATACAAAAATAGACTCAAAATGGATTAAAGACTTTAATGTAAGACCTGAATTCCTAAAACTTCTAGAAGAAAATATAGGGAATAAACTCTTTGATATTGGTCTTAGAAATATATTTTTGGATGTGTCTACTAGGGCAAGAGTGACAAAATAAAAAATAAACAAGTGGGATTACATTAGACCAAAAACTTTTTGCACAGCGAAGGAAACCATCAAAACAAAAAGGCAACTTACTGTGAACAGGGGAAGATATTTGCAAATTATACATCTGATAAGGGATTAATATCTAAAGTACATAAAGAGCTTATACAATTCAACATAAAAAAAAAACCCACAAATAATCCAATTTAAAAATGAGCAGAAGATCTGAATAGACATTTCTTCAAAGAACACATGCAGATGGTGAACAGACACATGAAAAACTACTCAACTTCACTAATCAGAGAAATGCAGGCAAAAACCACAATGAGAAATCGCCTCACACCTTCTATAATGACTATTATCAAAAAGACAAGACACGACAAGTGTTGGTGAGGATGTAGACAAAAAGGAACACTTATGCATTGTTGGTAAGATTGTAAATGGGAGCAGCCACAATGGCAAACAGTATGAAAGGAGGTTCCTCAAAAAATTAAAAATAGAACTACCATATGATTCAACAATTCCAGTTCTAGACATTTATCCTAAGACAATGAAAAAACTAATTCAAAAAGATGTATGTACACTTATGTTCATTGCAGCATTATTTACAATAGCTATGATATGAAAGCAACCTAGGTGTCCATAGATAGATGAATGGATAAAGAAGATGAGGTATGTATATGCTATGGAATATTACTCAGCCATAAAAAGAATGAAATCTTGACATTTGCAACTACAAGGATGGACCAAGAATATTATGCTAAATGAAATAAGTCAGAGAAAGACAAATACTGTATCATTTCACTTTACATGTGGTATCTAAAAATCTAAACAAATGAACAAACAAAACAAACAGACTCAGATAGAGAACAAAGTGATAGTTTCCAGAGGGTTGGGCAGTGGGTGGAATGAGTAAAAAATGTGAAGAGGGGTGGCTCCATAGTGCAGTGGTTAGCATGTCTGCTTTACATGCAGACAGTCCTGGGTTCGCACCTCAGGTGGAGCCATGGACCATACCCTAGGTGTGCCAGGCCCCGGGTGTGCCAGGGCTGGGTGCACCAGGTCCCCTGAGTGCACCAGGTGTGCCAGACCTTGGGCTGGCCAGGCCCCTGGGAACGCCAGGCCCTGGTTGCGCGCCGCAAACGTGTGGGAACGCCCTGCCTTCAGAAATCCAGTTCTTAGGAAAAGGGAAATAGCAACATCCATAGGTCAGGAGTGGAAGTGGGGCAGGGGGGAATTTTAAAGGGGGAAAATAAAATAAAATAAATAAATAACTTTTAAAAAATGTGAAGAGGATTAAGAGGTGCAAACTTATAGTTACAACATAAATAAGTCACAAGGGAATACAGTAAATAATATTCCAATAACTTTGCACAGTGACAGATGGTTACTAACCTTCTTGTGGTGATCATTTCATAAGGTATATAAATGTCAAATCCCTAGGTTGTACACCTGAAACTAATATAATACTGTGTCAACTACATTTTAATTAAAAAGAATTTTATATTCCAGAATTTAAAAAATACGAATTTATGACATCAAATAAAGAGAGTGTGTGTTCCCAAAGCCAGAGAATTTGAAATCTTAATACTGTGAAAAATGAATCTTATTCAATTGTCTTTCTGAGTAAACTCCAGTAATAATAAACATTTGAATAATAATTACATTTGAGTACCTGTGACATGACAAAAGCTTTAATACATCATTATAGACCCTAACAAAAACCATGCAAATAAGGATTATCTTTTTGTGTGTATGTGCTTTTTTCCTGTACAGTATGCATGACTCAGAGAGGTTCAATAAACTAATCAACATCTGTAGCATGTCATACAACAAGGATCTGTGTACAGGTCAAGCTTACTCCACAGTCTAGTTCAATTCTTCCTGCTATATAATATCGCTTCACCATTATACAAAAACAGTGCCCTGAGCTATCAAAGAATTTCTATGAGCCTAGCTCCCACAATTCAGAACCAGTAATATAATAATACAAAAACAGAATAAAGATTGAGACAAATTCCCTTTTTGCTTTTGTTATATGGGGGGGCTTCAGTGAAAGAGTAAGTAGGTGCCTTATAGTGTTACTGCAGGCCAAGGTTAAGTGTAACTCCAAGAGTACTCTGGGCCATCAGAAAGCAACTTAGGAAAGGACTTAAGAATACTCCAATTTTATCGGGGTGCAAACCCTACTTGTTTACCCTGAATCACCTCACTCACAGACTGTAGAGGGCCTTTAATATGGTCACACAATTAAATGTCAAGAGATCAGTCTCCCTGAACCTCATTAACAGTCACTATTTCCTATCTTTTACACATAGTAGATGTCTACATTAGTCGTTTTTTCAGATTTTCTCTTTCCAGACTTCATAAAAGAAGAATTTGCAAATAAGTTTTTATCATCATTAACAATACTATCGCTAAAGGGCATATGTGAAGTTTTATGATGGTTTAGCACATTAATATTTTACAATCAGGCTTTAACATGCTTTTATCTTTTTTACACAAGATTAATATCCTGCCTGAATTAGTTTTATTACATGCATTTTCAATTTTCACTAAGCTGATTTTCCTGCTCTAGAATTTAAGGTTTTTTTCATGCAACTTTTTTCCTTTTCATTTGTAGGATTTAATACATTTTATCCATCTTAATTTTTTTACCCACAGTATTGCAAGGATTTTCCTGTTGTGTTGCCATTTGCAATGCAGTTCTATTCGTTAATCACACTGTTTGGTGTTAAATCTTTCATTCTGTACAACATTTACAATTTCGTTCTCTCCGAAGCCTATACAATTACTGCCATGTCCATCAAGTCTAGGCAAGAATGTAGATTTATTAAATAACTGGCTAATTTGATAAATACAGATGATATAATTATGTAATTCAGGATCATATTTTTACCTTAGGGCCAACTAGGCCTTTTATTGGAAGAGTGCCAAAGTTTATACGTTATATTTAGAACCACCCTAAAATATGAAGAAACATTTTAAAGATTAAAAATTAATGAAATCTTGAAATTAGTGCTTCTCATTCTAAACAGTCATGTTTGGGCAATCCAACATCTCCCCAGTATCCATTTTATTGAATAGCAGAGTGCAGACACAGCTTTTCAGTCTGGTCTATATTTCGGTATATCAGAATGTGAAAATCAAAGTCCAAGGTCGCAACTGGGACTGAAAATCTACTCTTAGTTGAATCCTAGCTTATTCAGGCCAGGAACTTGGGATGATAGACAAGAAAGGAAAATTTATGAATCAAATAACAATGGCAGAGAATGACATCTAGAATAAAGGAGTTGTAGCAATATGGATACAAAGTTGGTCTTGAAAATAATCAACCAGTATGTTTGTTTATATCTTCTCTCCAACCATTGCTATGATCTGCTCTTATACTGACCTCTCAGGCAATGCCTTACAAAATATTTCCCTCCACCCAAACTTTCCATATTCTGTCCTAGTATTACTGGGTCACTTGCTGGATGGCTAGAGAGACAACTTAATTATTATTCAGGGCTAAGGATTTAATGGTTGAAAATTATATCACATCTCTCCCCCTCAAAGGGAAATTATTGTATGAATGGAATTCTCAGCACTTGATCCAAAGGATTAAGTCTTCATCATTTTCTTGCTGGCCAATGAAGTTACTTTGACAATGAACAAGAGCAATTTCAGATGACACTTAAATTACACACACATACACAAAGAGGTGAATGAGGCTATAGGTCAGTTTTATAGACAATTTTTTCTATTACCATCTCTGTTTGCTCTTTTTTTTCCCCCCTCTAATGATTAATTTACTAGTTGGCCTTAGGTTAAACCTAGATAATATACTTTTTGTTGTTGGAGATTTTCAAGCAGAACAAGAGAAATAGGATTCCAGCCAGCACAATCCTCACTCCTCAAATTCAGTCTTCCCACTGGCTAATCCTAAAACAAAACAAAACAAAAAATGTTTCCATGGAATCAAGTTTGGAAATAACCTGTATATTGTAGAAACCATTTTTCATTATATTCCCTCATCCAAAGAGAGAGGATGACAATCAGAGGCAGAATAATTAGATTGTCTGGAAAATTTGGATTAATGATGTTATCTTCTATGAAATGAAACAAAGAAGTATACTAAAATGATATTATAATAAGAATAATTTTATAACCAAAATCCATGTCCAGATAGTACATCAACAAGTATTCTGCACGAACAGCCTATAGACGGGATTTGCAAAGATACACGTAAAAAAGAAAACTTATTTGTGGAAACCCAATATTTTAGAGATAGAGTTGATAAGAATCAAGCCTCTCTATTTTCTCCCAAATAGAGAGAGCAGGACCATTTATCTGAGTTGTATAAAATAGAAACCTTCGTTCTTTTCATAAAGCAGGAAGGGAAAGTCCTACCGGCAGTTTGGTATATGAGTTAGATGTTTCTCATGAGCTAGAGCAACGAATGCCATTTTCATAAGGGATAGAATAACTACTTACTGAACCCCATTAGGATACCTGGATGCCTCTCCATGCATACTAACTACTTTGGTCATAAACAAGATGGTGGATGAGAGGTATAATTAATATGATGTGGACTGAGAGAAAACACTATGGGGAATTTTGAATTGTGGCAATGCAGATAAGGTAACTCCTAAGTGCCAATTCAATTACTATTAGAATTCATCTGCCACTCTCCACTCCACTTCATATTTAATTATTTCAATCAAGAAGTGTGAGTGATTTTTATCATTTCTATTTAATTCCCCAATGTAGTTATTTCTTCCCTAGACACATTTATTCTACTATATTCTTGGCTGTCCTAGTGTATAGATTTGGAAAATGAACTCAAAAGACCAGAAAGCTGAGGATAGTTGGTATCAGATGTCTTTTTCCTATAGATTAAAAAAAAAAAAAAGTTTTACCAGTTGTGATTGCTTCTTTCAAAATGTAATTATTTAACTGGCAAAGCAGCCCAGACTTTTGTTTCTCAGCTTTCTTTGGAATCCTGTATATGTGTGTGTGTGTGTGTGTGTGTGTGTGTGTGTGTGTGTGTGTGTGTGTTTTAAATCAGCCTTTGCTTATCAAAGTTTTCTCCAAGCTTCAGTTTTGAGCACTATGTATTAATTTTAGGTACCTCTATTTATTATTTTTGTGAAAAAGAAAAATAAGAAATCAAACATTCAGCAGCATCTTACCTCTGAAAGTCTGCAAAGATTATGTTTATTTTTAGACTCCTCATGAAGTGACCAGGTGCAGATGTGTTTAATTTTATGTTGATAAACCAGTCCTCAACAAGCAGAAAATGATATTGCCCAGAAGTATTCAGTCTAAATCCACTGGCACCTGGTGGGCAAGGTGAAGGTACATATAGTCCTATTCCATATTTTAAACTACTCAATAACTATCATAGAGATTTTGGTTTTTCAAAATGGCCTCCTTTCTGAATTCTTGATGTATAAAATTGGTAATCCTTTCCCCCAAGTGTTAAGAAAATAAAGCCTTTTCTATATCCTATATTCCAGAGCCAGCAGTAACACGACCAGTTTTCACCAGCACTGACTCTCTCTTAAATGTCAAATGATCAAATTCAAAGCCTTGAGAGAAAGGGATCCAAAAGCATTCCTTCATCTAAAGCTGAAGCTGCTACTAACATGTTACAAATCAGGGCAATTTTTCTGTACTCTCTTTGAGTTGCTAGAAAGAGTAGATGGTGGGATGAAAAAGAGTTTGCTCTCCACGCATAAGAACATGGCTCTAGGGTCAGAACAACTAGGCCCAAATCCTAGCTTTCCACTTACTGAGTGTGCAAATGCAAATTAAACTAGCTAAGAGGATCAGTGCTATACTGCACTAAAGTATATAGAACAATAACTGGCATCTTGCAAGGGTTAAATAAACATTGACTGCTATTATTATTTACAAAAGTTTCTCTTTTGGTGACTTGATTTTCCTTCATCAGTTGCTCTCTGTGCTCATTTTATCCTCATTTTTATCAATGAAATTCATTGAGGGTAGGGGAGGCAAACACAGAGTGGATATGCCTTACATGTAACTTTCCACTTCCCACGTTTTATCCTATGCAGTCCTCATTCATTGCTCTGATTGGGGACCAAAAAATATGAGAAGCAGGAACATCTTCAAGACTTTTACATAAGAGGCACTTAGGGACCAAATTCAGTTAGGGAGAGGAGGAGGTAGAGAAACTGTATTGAAACTTTGCATACAAACATGTTTTTACTAAGATAGTATGTTTATTTGGGGTAACTCTAGGGACACAGATGGAAATTATAGGGAGCTAAAAACTTCTTCAACTCAATTACCCCTTGGTGTTACTAATAGTAATACAGATGATCCCAAAGAAGTCTTAGAAGAGACATAGAAGTGTTTTGCAATATTGCTACTTCTGTTAAGTAGTAAAATGCGATGAACTGTCCTAAATCCCCCAGAAACTTACAAATTCTCTTCTAGAGAAAGAGGAAGTAGATCTCTTTCACTTTTCCCTGCCCCGCACCCCCATCTCTTAAGAGGCTATGTTAGGAATGGAAACCCACAGTGGTTCCGTCCTTGTGTTGGTAATACTTAGCCTTCCCAGACTAGATGAGAGTCTGCAAAATGTGCTACTGGGAACCAGAATTTTAATTCTACTAGTTAGGGTTGCTCACCAGGTTCCAGTATGAACACATGATAGCTAAATGCTTCTTTAATTTGGCACTGTATAAAGATGACAAAAATAATTTTCTAAAAATGCCTCAATAGCACTCTTAAAGAAAAGTGTATAGTCTTTAACAGATATACCTAGAGGAAACCAAATTTGAAAGATATATAGTGTATCCTTAAATGAAATTCCAAATTCTTCACAGTAAGGAAATGACAATAACTTTAAATGATATGACTAAGACAATAATGGTCCGACCTGAATCTTCTTTTCTGTAACTTTTTAAGTCCTGTATGAGCTTTGTCTACATTTGCTGTTTTTTTGGTTTAGAGTTATCAATACTAAACCATAATCTTTGCTAAGACTTCACTGAAGGAGTTTTAAGATCTGAATTAGTATCAGTTGATTTCGATGAACATTTTTCTTCCACACCTTAAACTCAAAAAGATTGTGTTTAACTTGATGCTGCAAGACCAAATGCACATTATTGACTTTGTATCATCATTTCTGTCATGGCCTCTGAAACATAGGGCTCACTAAGAATTTGTTAATGAATGAATAACAGTTGTAGATTTCCAAGTTTCAATGTGTTTTTCCTGGTAGCCTGCTGCAGGCATGTATAGAAGAGCCTTCTCCAATTTTAAACCCAGACTTCTTTCTCAAGAGGCCTTTCAAACTAATTTGGCCTAAGTTTCCTCAGTTACTATCGGTTTCTCTCTATTACCTGTCAAAAGGTACCTGACAATGTTCCAAAGGAAAAAAAAAACAAAACACTACATCCTCATTCTGGAAGAAAGAAACTATATCAAAATCAAAAGATCCCTTTCTCCCTAGAGAGGCGATACAACACTGGCACAGTGATCAAATAGGGGAAGATTTCCTAAAATACTTTCCGGTAATGAGCCACTAAAACTGTCTCAAATGACTGATAAAGGAATGAAAGTTTTAAAATCCTTACCCATGCATCAATCCTGCATTTTAGAGTGTCCCATTTTATTGTACTGATTAATCACATGCTCAGAGGAAGTTGGCAAAAGCTATCAAAAGCCAACCAGTATAACTTAAATGCCAACTTCACAAAATAATCAGGGTCTGGTGGGATGTGTCATAAAATATGCCAAGATGGGTCATTCTAATGCACTCCTGAAAGAATTATACATATTCATCCTCTTCGTTTAGCACCTGAATGACAACAAGCAGGTGAAAGCATCAGAACTAATGTATCAAGCCAGACAGTTGCCATTATGAACAAAACATAAAAAGAGAGTGACGGTGCTGAAAAATGGTAAGAGTCTTTTACTCAGACTTTGCAAGTACTGCTTTCTTTTGATAGGGAAATGAAGCTTGCTGGTAGAGAGAGAGCTATGTCTTCTTGTCATTGCTGCATACAGTTTATGGCATACAGTATATAAAATATAAATTTCTTAATAGAAATATACATTTCTTAGTAGAATTCACCATAACTTTTTAGTTTGTTTGTTTGAGAGACATCATAAGGGTAGAAAAACTGTCAATCTGAACTAAATGCTTTCCTTAAATATCTAAGATCAGTTCTGAGCAATAGAGGGCTCTTTTAATCACTAATGAACTCCTAAATGCCACCTTCAGTTGAAATAATGATAGGTAAAATTATACCATGACAGACTGAGTGACAAAAACAGCCCCCTTACCTGGTTTCATAGTGTATTATTGGATTGCAAGACACTCTTTTAAAGAAATAAAAAATAGCTAACAGTCTCTAGTATAATGACTTGTATTTCACTGTATGTATTTATGTGTGTATTGTGTGTGTGTTCTTTCACATAATTTTAACAAAGAGTTATCTATAATCCTTCAAGGCACTATTATTAACTTCTACCTCCTCCCTTGTCAGGTTTCAATGAAGAAAGCCCTCCTCCTGTAATTAAAACAATACCACTTACAGCTGGAACTATGTAATATCACGGATATACTAAGCAAAAACAATTACTCAAACTCCGGAAAGCATTAATATTTTCACAAGCCTCCAAGTGTTCTTTTAATTCTTCTATATAGCTTTGGGAAATTGGACTGGTTGAAAGAGACTCCAACTCCCCCAAGTGCCATACATATTATAAAATAGACAATGAAAGAGCAGGTCACCCCTTTGAGCTGAGTTTGAAAAGGTCACTCCTAGACCTTAGGAAAGAGTGCCAGTGTCTACAAATTAAGGAGAATGCTCTAGACCGTATTTTTGTGCCCTGAGTTCCTGTTCTTAGACAGTTTTCGTACTTGTTAGCCTTCACCCCAGACAGCCCAAGGGAGTATGCCTCGTGTATTTGACTCCTGGGATTTTGGTAACACTTCTTGGCCCTTCTAGAAATGGCTTTCTGGCCATGCCCCCCAAAATCTTTTTCCACTAGATCTGGATTTGTTATTCAACCGTGTTCTTTCAGATTCTTTTTGTTTTGACCTAGTTAAGGTCCAGAGTAGGTATCTTGCATTGGCCTCATAGAGACAACACTAATATTGAGCTGATAAAACAAACAAACAAACAATTAAGCAGCAAACTAAATTGGAGGGCCCATCTGAGAATGATCGCAGCACTTTAGTGGAGTTTTCAAAAAAAAAAATTGTATGCTACAGAGACTAGGGAAAGCTCTTTGAAAATATTTAACTTCAGCCTTTTATTGTTTATTTATTTGGTTTCAACTTTTCCTTATGGTCTATCTACTGTGTAACTAAAGCTAATCCTTTCTCTCCCTTTTACTGTTAATTTGAAGGTATTTTGAGAAATTGCAATAGAAAGCTCTGAAGTTTAATTCATTGCCTATAAACTGCCAAGGCTACTTGGCATCTCCCCTTTTGTGTTCGTTTGTTTGGTGCCTTCTTTCTCAATTATTTTGGCTCCTTTTAAATACTATCTGATTTTGAAAACACAAGTATTACAAAACTATACTGCCTGCTGCCTACTTGGAGACCCCCTTAACTCCTTGGAGAAGAAAGTGGTTCAAGCAAAACCTCCTTCCCTGGGCCTCTTCATAGCTGTAGAGGATTCTAGAGTTTAGGGTTTTCCTGCAACTCCATCTGCAAGAGGAGAAAAGAATACTATTTGAATGAGGAAAGTTTATCATGGCACTTACTGTTTCTATCAACCTATTAAGGTTTGAACCAACAGTAACTCACATTTTCTTCTGGGTAGCCCATAATTACGTAGCAGGTATGTAACCCCAGGTGGCCTTGAATATCTCTCCCTATAGCCAGCTAGAAGTCTTATTATCCGGGGGCGCAGCTGAGAGCAGTAGAGAACATCAAATAAGAGAACTAATTGAGTGAAGGTCGTTCTGTAAATCTGCAGGTCTTTCCTGTCTTCATCTTTGGCTGCCTTTCTGCCAACAAATACTTCCCCCCATGTGTTCTCTTTTTTATCTCCTTCCTTTCCACTCTGGCTTTAAAGAGTATGTGACTTTATTTGCCTCTTGGCAAGGTATCATTAATTCATTCATTTAAAAAAAAATTTGTTGAGAAAAAAATGGTGTAGATGATAGAGGCTCTGTTCATCCTTCTGGCGACCAAATCAAAGTTGTGATGGAAACAAGGAGCAGCAGCAAGGAAAAATTGCCTCGGATCTAGATGAACAAGCCATACAGCTATGGAGAAATCCAAGAAAGTACCCTGCGACGGCAGAAAGTAAGATGGGACGAGGATGCGGTCCCAAACAGCTGAGAGAGATGGAGGCTGTGGCAGTGGCAGAAGTCTCTTAAAAGAGTCACGTCTGTGAGTGATTTTCTCAGTGACAGACCTGCTTGCTCTGAGCACCAGCACCAAGTCGGCTGCGTGCAGGGGGCACCAGGGACTTACAGGGAGACATTGTCGAAGTGAGGGCTAAGGTGAGACTCAATCGGTACAGAAGTGCCGGCGGTATCCATTGTTCCCTGTTGAGCCCTTTCCTTTCCCAGTGCGCAGACACAGTACCACCATTGCCGTGAGGTCATTAAACTGGATAACAATGGGCGCTCAGCCCAACCGATTCCCTGAAACCCCACCTCCCCCAATTTGGGCCCTACCCAAGCCACATCCAGGTGTATTCTCAGCGAGCCAGGTGCTCCTTGCTGAGATTCACAATGGTGGAGCCAGCTGGCCTCAGTTTCTGGTGTGGCTTTTTGAGGCAACTATAAGCACAGCATCTGTGGATTGCTTGTGAATCTTAACAGGTGGCTCCAGAGGAGTAGAGACTTGGGCTAAATTTGGCCTGCAGCTGAACCTCTCTCAGGACTGTGCCACTGGACACCTACTTCACAAATCCACACTAATAAGACCGGGAGACTTTGGAGCTTTGCTTAGTACGTAGAAACAGACACAGAAAGGCAGCCAAAATGGGACAACAAAGAAGCAGAAACCATATGACAGAACAGAACGGAGATCCAGATATAATGGAGTCAAGTATGGATCCAGATATAAAGGAGTCAACAGATGCAGAGTTCAAAACACTAGTTATAAAGATGATCAATGAACTTTTGGGAAGTGTACAGAACTCCAACAAAGACATAAAAATGGAGATGGAAATTATAAAAGGGAGCCAGTCTAACATGGAGAACATGTTATCTGAGATGAGAAGTATATTAAATGGAATAAACAAAGGAATAAACAAAGTGAATAAAGAAGAGGATCACATGCCCTATCTGGAGGACAAGAAAGCCAATCAGGACACTCAGACAGAATGACAAGAAAAAAGATGCCAAGATTATAAAAATAATTTAAGGAGGATATGGGACACTATTAAGGCTCCAAATATTCATCTGATCGGCATAAGTAAAGAAAATCAAAATGTTGAACAGCTTTTTGAAGAAATAATGATGGAAAACTTTCCTAACGTGCTGAAGGAAATGGACATAAAACCCCAGGAAGCTCAGAGGATTCCAAAAATCAGGGGTCCAAAGAGTCCCACACCAAAACACATCATAATTAGAATGCCAAAGGTTAAATACAAAGAAAGAATATTAAAAGCAGCAAGAGATAAACAAATAATTACATATACGGGAACACCCATATGACTGGCAGCTGATTTCTTAAAAGGAACTATACAGGGTGGAAAGGCTTGGCAAAACATATTCGACAGGATGAAGACGCAGGATATACAACCAAGAATCCAGCAAAGCTATCATTTAGAGTTGAAAGACAGGCAAAGAGCTTCCCAGACAAAAATAAACTAAAAGAATTTATCACCACCAAGCCAGAATTACAGGAAATATTGGAGGGACTTCTTTAAGAAGAAGTATCAAAAACAGGAATAAAGAATGGTAACAACTACATTCCTATCAATAAGTACCTTAAATGGAAAAAAATTAAGTGCTCTAATCAAAAGATAGAGTGGCTGAAAGGATAAGAAAACAAGACTCCTATATATGAAAAGGAAGAGAATGGAAAAAGATATTGGTTTGATGAACCTAGAGGTATTTGTCAGACAGAGAAAGATAAACACTGTATGATTTCACTTATATGTTGAATTTAAGGAATAAAAAGAACAACTAATCAAAAACAGACTCACAAATATAGTGGACAATTTGATGATGAACAGAGGGGAGGGAGGGTTGGAGAGCTGGGAGAATAGGGTGAAGGGTCAAAGAAGTACATATTAGTAGCTGATGGATGGTCACGGGGATGGGGAGCACAGCATAGAGAATGCAATTAGCACTAATACATTGGCTAGGTGGAGGGTCAGGGGAGGGAGAGAGCAATTGGGGGGATCTTTTTACTAATTATATAGATATCTAACCAATGTATTGTATACTTGAAACTAATTAAAATTCAAAAAATAAATAAAAAATTATAAGTATCTATTATTTATCAGGTATTACTTTAGATGTTGCAGAGGACTAATAGAATCATGAAACATATTCGAGTGGTGAAAGAGAAAAATAGACAAAGATAGATCTGTTGGGTCTTCTATTATATCCATATATTGAGTTCTTAATTATGGTTATTGTAATTTTCAGTTCTATAATTTTTATTTGATTCTTTTTAATAGACTACTCATCTCGTCATTTGTATTCTTGAATATGTTTATCATGGTTATTTAAAAATCTGTTTAATAATTGTAAAATCTGGATCTCCTGTGGGTCCCTTACCCTATCACTTATATTCTTATAAATTTTTTGATCATTCTGCAATGTCTCTTGCTATGTATGATAACTTTTGACTAATGATAATTACTATGTGTGTAAAATTATAGAAGTATTTTAAGAGTCTGAAGAATTTTGTTCTATTAAGAATTTTCAATTTTGTTTTTGTTTTTGACATATTTTTAATCTAGGAATAAAATGGATTAACTCGATCTGTTATCAAGAATATTAAAGCTATGTTTCAAATTTTCTGATTTGTCCTTTCTCACAAAATGTTCCCTGTCTCTCACTTTTGTTCTCATAAGATGTACCCCTTTGAATTCCATCTAAAAGCCCAGGGCATCCTGCTTGACAAATCTCTAAGTCCAATTTTTGTCTCCCAAGTGTTAGGAGACTAAATAAAGCTTTTTAACTGCTCAGGGACTATTTATTGAATGAGCATTTGGAAGGAAAAAGCAGAACTGAATGTTAGGCTCCCTTCTCTGTTATTCCATTCTTTCTAATATCCACAAGATGTTGGCTTCTCTAATACTCCATTTTTTTCAAATGGATTTCTCTTTGTTTTACCCAGCCTTTCTAGTTCTTATTAGAGGAAATACTAGTCTTTACAAATTAATCCAACATAGCCAGAAATATAAATCTCTTATAGTAAGAATTTTTAATGTAGCCAAGGTTCATTTTATCATCGTAAGGGCCTGGTATCATCTATTCTCTGGCCAAATACTATAGCCCTTTTCACACTCACTTTATAAATAAAGACCATCATACTAAGAAATAACTAGTAAGATGATGTGGATGGCTTGTCTACACCACTGAAATAAAAATGCAGAGTACTGTACAATTGAATCAGCATTGGTAACAAGTTTTTATAAAGACAACAGTTTATTTTAGGTTTTAGGTCCCTAAAAATATTTCCAGACTACCAAAATGCAGCATTTTGTTTTTAATACATCAAATGGTTTTATGGGTTTTGAAAAATGACTATAGATAAGTAATTTAGTCACTAGAGGCAAATGCTGAAATATGTTCTTCTTTGCTTTACCTGACAGTAATGTACAAATAAGACTCAGGACAGCTTAGCAGACCTTTCATAGTGTTCTAGTGTCCGTGTAACTTAGCTGGATTCATCTTGAGATTGAAGTTCACTTATCTTCTCTGGCATAAATATGATTTATCATTTTAAAACACCCACACGTGCACACACTTTTTTGTTTATATTTTCAAATTTTGAATAGCATTATATTTAGTGATCGTCTTTCATCTCTTTCAAATATCCATATTGGAAATATTTTGGGTTTCAGGAGATCCTAGTTGACTATCAGTGAGGAGTATCTTTCCAACACAATCCCCTTAAAATGCAAAATTACTGTTTCAAGATCTAGAATATTCTGTCTTGGGCCATTTACTTTCCAGGTGTGAGTGTTAATTATCAGAACTCTTTATGGTAGCAAGGTACAGGAATTTGATTTGTCCCACTGCTAGATACTTGTCGAGAGTTCTTGTAAGCCTGACAACTACTCCCCACAATAATGAAAGAACTAAGCAAGGAGTAAGTGAAACAGGGTACCGTGTCATTAAACCATTTGATTAGCCAGCTCTATCTCTCTGACTAAATGAAAATGCAGTGTGAAAAGTGAAATCTTATAAGATTACTGGGAGTTATATTTCACAGCACTTAAGCGTATGGAATTAAACTACTCCCTGCACTCAAGAACAGGTCCAACATCAGGTTGAGGGTGTAGTACAGAGTGACTATCAAGCCATGCCTCCTTCCAATCTCTGTATCGACATACTACAGTGGTTAGTGAGGAACATACCGAGTGTTCGGGTGGGACGGGGGCAAAAAACGAGAACCTTACACTTTACTGGTAATGCCAGACCAAATGAGTTTAAAAGTAAATAAAAATTCAAGAAGTCAATATAATCATACATGATCTTCCAAAATACAGAGCATGAAAGAGTTTTTTTTTTTTTTTTAAAGTACTGCAAAACTAGAGGAGGGAGTTATGAGATGAAAAAAATGAAAAAGGTCAGGAAATGCTTCACTGACAAAGAGGGACTTTAAAAAATGTAAAAGGTAGAAGGTTATATATTACTTTTAGAAGTAGTTTTCAAATGCTGCTTTCTGTTAAGGATTTCCCAAAATAGCCTTAAGAGCAATAGGAAAGTTGGATGGTCTAGAGGAAGGGCACTTAGACTTCTCATCCTCCATTTCAGTCGATGGATTTATATGTTTGTATTGTATTTTATATTGTGTAATATTTAGGGAGAAGAAGGGGAATTTCATGGCTTTTTCACTATTACTCTCACTTTCTCACTTTCTCTCTATATATTTATACAAAAAAATCAGAATCTGAGCTTTATAACCCCGAAGCCCTGCTTTTTATGCCAATTCTCTTTCCACCTCTCCCTGTAGCCATTTTAAGTCACATTCACTGCTGATTACTTTCTCTGAGCCACCTGTTATAAGGGAAGACCTATCTATCACCTTATCTGTCGGTCTATGTATGTATGTATGTATGTATGTATGTATGTATGTATGTGTGTGTGTATGTATGTATGTATGTATGTATGTATGTATGTATGTATATATCTATCTATCTATCTATCTATCTATCTATCTATCTATCTATCTATCTAATGTATCTATCTAGTTCTCACTGCTTTGTGTCAATTCCAGGTAAGAATATTTAAGAAGCTGGTGTGCTTTCTTCACCTTCTCCTAATCAGCAGGCTGGATATCAATGCATGGATTGACTTTAGAAGACACTCCTACTGTCAAATGGGTTTTATCTGATTAAGAAATAAAATTCTATTGGATTTAATCACTAAGATAACAGGGTTTATTTGTTGGGGTAGTTAGCATTACCTAAACTAATAAAATATTGAACAATAAAAAAAAAATACCTGATACTTTTTGGTGGTGTATTACTGATATTTTAGTACTTAAAAATAGCATATAAAATCCTGGAAATAAATGTTATAATCACTAGACTTTGCAATGAATGTTGTTCTCCCATATAATTCCCCTCTTACCAATAATTAATGTAGAGTAATAAAACATAGTTTTGTATAAATAGAAAATGTGGGCAATCTATAAAAATGAAACTCTTACAAATGTGTAGAGATTGGAATAAATGAATATAATATAACAATAACTAATATAATGTAATATAATAAAATATATCATTGCTTAATGAATGTAAATGGTTTAGATATTATAGTTGACTGCATATCTAGAACAATCCAATAAAATATCACTATTTCAGAGCACATAACTCCTCTACACTGTCAGAACTGCCTATTTCCAGATCTGATGGGTTTCTCATCCTTAAGTGGAGATAGCTAGTTACACGCTAACCAACTTAGTACATACTTTTCTTATACTGACTATCCATAGGCTTAGTTTGAATATTAAACCCATAAACATAAACACATATAGAGAAGTTTGACATCTGAGTTATGAATGCTTAAATATTGTGTCCATTCTGATTTTCACCATAAAAATTAGTATTATAACAAAGAAAATGCCCTGGTTACAATACAAAAATATCTGAGGAGATAGTAGAACAGAAATACATTTTCTTCTAAATTACACGTTTTCTCCCATAACTATCTGTGATACCAATTGATGCTGCAAGGGTCATTAGTAATCCTAGAATTTTCTCTTGACTGAAGCATAATGAGTAGCTTATTTTATCATATCCTCCTTGCTTGCAGGTAAGTTCATGAGTAATTGTATCTCAGTCTGATGATTGGACTGACCAATGAATAAATTTCTAGTCATTTTGCAAGATAAGTTCCCAGCTTTGCCAAAATATATATAATATATAAGTTATATATTCTAAATAAATATATATATACATATATGTGTGTGTGTGTGTGTGTGTGTGTGTGTGTGTGTGTGTGTGTGTGTGTGTATGAGAGAGACTGAAATAAAGAAACTGATAGAAGTTGCTTTTGATTTAAGCAGTGGGAAACGTTAGAAGGTGAGTAAGCTAGGACAACAAAATGATTAAATACTAAGATCTGACCTAATGGAGACTCTTTAAAGACCATGAGTGGAGATACTCCTTTCCTCTCTTAAATTCTTTCTTAGGTACTGTTAACATCACTTATTATGCTATTTTAAAGCCACAGTTCCAATAGATCTGGGCCACACTCTCCTCCTGTTACTATTTTTCTTACTTAACTATTTCAACTTTAAGCATTCTGTAGGCACCCTAAGTGGTTAAAACCAGTAGGGTCTTTTATAAAATTATGAAGTCTTGCTAACCTGACTATTAGGGAATATTTCCAGCTCTAATATGGATACTATTTTGACCATGCAGACAATGGAGAGTCATCGACATTTTTGTAGGACAGGGACATGCTTAAAGTAGTATTTTAGAAAAATTATCAGAAGGCAAATTTGAGTAGGAAAGGAAAAAGGTGGGAAAAGTGGTTAAAATGGCATTCAAAAAAAAAAAGTCATTCAGTTAATAAAAGCAGTGGCAGTAATAATGAAAAGGAGATGATGAATGTAAGAATCATTTCAAATAAAAGAAGGTTAACTTCTTTTACAGTGAGATATCACTTTACCTGTTAGCATGGCTATTTTCAAAAAGATCACAAATGATAAATATTGGTGAGGATGTGGAGAAAAAAGGAAACCCTTGTACACTGTTGGTGGGATTATAAATTGGTACAATGACTATGAAAAAAAGTATGAAGTTTCCTCAAAAAAATTAAACATAGAACTTCCTTATGACCCAGGAATTATACTTCTGGATATTTATCTGAAGAAAACAAAATTGCTATCTTGAAGAGATTTCTGCATCCCCACGTTCATTGCAGCATCTTTTACAATATCCAAGACATGGAACAACCTGTGTCCATCAGCAAATGGACGGATAAAGAAAATGTGATATATATATATGTGTGTGTGTGTGTGTGTGTGTGTGTGTATGTGTGTGCGTATGTGTGTGTATATACACATACGCACACACATACACATACATACATATATACAAACATACATACATGCGCACACACACATACGCACACAATGAAATATTATTCAGCCATGAGAAAGGAGATCCTGCTATCTGTGATAACATGGATGGGCCTCAAGTGCATTAAGCTAAGTGAAATAAGTCGAACATCGAAACAAATATTGTATGAGCTCACCAGTTCTTTTATAAAAAAATGAGCTCATAGATATAGAGAACAATCTGGTAGTCCCCAAAGGTGGGGGGAGGAGTGAAATGGGTCAAGGTGGTCAAAAGGTGCAAACTTCCAGTTGTAAGATAGAGAAGTTCTGAGGATGTAATGTACAGCATGGCGACTATAGTTAACAATACTGTATTGTATATTTGAAAGTTGCTAACAATAAATCTTAAAAGTTCTCATGATAAGAAAAAGAATTTGCAGTTATGTGTGGTGATGGACGTTAACTAAACTTGTGACAATCATTTTGCAATATATACATGTATCATATCATTATGTTATACACCTAAAACTAATATATCATGTTATAGGTCAATTATATCTCAATTTTAAAAAAAAAGAAAAGAAGCGTAAGATTTGGTTTTAAACATGAAGACCTGGATGTGAAAATGGGATACTCAGCTGGAGGTATTCAATAAGCAACTGAAAATGCAGGATCTAAGCTTGTCAAGGATATCACGGCTGAACATATAAATGTGGAAGGTAGCCTGAAAAATGCATCTGACCAAGATGGCCTTAATATATCCCCTCAGCTTGACTAAACTTTAGATAGATTTCTTGCTCTGACTTCTCTTTTCTTGAAGCATTTGCTTCAGAAAGCTTTCAATTATAAATTCTTTCTCTGCCTCTTTGAGATATAATTCTGTGCCAGTGGCCAGTTTTATAACCCAAGAATGTCTTTCTCAAGGACATGGGAGCCATCTCTTTGAAATGTAATCATCAACTAAGTGTCTTTATCCCTCAGTCTCTGTGGGAGGGTATGAGCCTAATTTCAATAAGTGCTAATTAGCAAAGGTAGATGGCCTAATCACATTGACCAACCCATCCCCTAATACTCTCCCTTCAGTACTTTCTACTAGCTCACCCCAGTGCTTAAAACTCTCTTGCCCAAAGTTGAGCTCAATATCTCTTTTCTATTGCAATGATTTTGAATAAAGTCTTCCTTGTCCGTTTGACTTATCCAGCGCAATTTTTCTTTGACACATCCATTGGAACCATGGTGATATTTGAATTAGCTAAAAAAGACAGTGAGAAAGAGACGAATTGGGGAAACTCAACCTTTTAATTAGAGGACTGGAGAAGGAATTGGGAAAGTAGAAAGGAAACCCAGCACATATAACATAAAATATAAAGGCCAAGAGAATTTCAAGAAGAGAGATGTCAACAGCTTCAGTTATGCATTAAGATATGGGAAAGTCATTATTGAAAATAAATGGCTAATATGTAACTGGACAAAATGAGTAGAGGGTAAGTGCTGATATTTACTTTAACATCTTCATTGAATCCATATTGTATGCCATGCAATTTTCAAAGTTTGGGTTTTGAAGGTAATGCAAGCAAAATCCTCACTCTCATGTGACTTACATTGAGCTAGAAGAGACAAAAAATAAAATAAAATGACAATACAAAAAACAAAAGAAGTGCCAGAAATGATAGATGATATCAAGGAAATAGAAGAGAATGTTCCAACAGAAAGTGACTAGATAGATATTTTTGACTGAACTGGTCTCTATGAGGAAGGGATAATTTGGCTGTAATCTGACTGACCAGAAGGAGCCAACAGATAAACTATGGCAAAGACCCTATTCCAGGAACAATCTGCTTGAGTTCAAAGATACAGAGCCTGACTATAGGGCAGTGAACAAGGCTGAGAAGTGTGTGAGATGGGACCGGCAGAGAACGTACAATTGTAGATGAGTGTGATGTGCTTAAACCCATCGGCACGGTTTAAGCACAAAAGTGACTTTATCCGGTTTATGTTTTAAAATGATAACTCTGACAGTTTTATGGAGAATAAATTTTAGAGATGCATGATGGGAAGCAGAAAGACCCTTTGAGACCTTGCAACCCTCCAGGCTAAAGACTGTGGTGGCTTGGACCAGTCTTCATGAAGAAAGCAGTTTTAACAGAAATAAGAGTCTGGGGGTCAGATTTGCGTAAGAGGAAGCAGACGTGGGTCATATGGGATCAGGGCAGCAGACATCGTCTTTCCTTACATGCTCTGAATAGGAGATCTGGAGGCTAGAAATAAGGAGAATTAAAAATATTCATGTAAAGGAAGATTTTTCAGAAAAGATGAATGCAAAGGAGAAAGTGAGTTCATTGCAGAAGGAATGGGTTTAACATTTGAAACAGAAAAGAGCACGAATAAAGAAAGCAGTTTCGTGGGTGTAGATGGTACTTGAATGTTGTAAATCTTTTTATAGTTTAATAATTTAACAAGCAATTCCTTCCTTTTTTTTTTTTCTTTCTCCTTTGGAAGAAGAATGTACACAATGGTTACAATAAATAACAATGGAATGTGAAGCCGGATAAATATTAATTTAGACTGCTAGAGCCTGTCATTCTGGAACTTGTAGATCAACATCAATGACTATTTATTGCATCGGCTGCCACTAGACCTTCACTGGGTCTCAGAGGAACTGAACAGGAAAGTCACAAGGTAAGAAGACCAAAGCAAAACAACATAAAACAAAACTAATAATAAATAATAAAAACAAAAATTTCTCCTAAGAATTTTCCTTCTGAATAGGGCCAGATTATGGGAAAAGGCTGGCCACCAGTGAAACTGAAGGCATTTCTGAAGGTAAGATTCATGCTGGAGAGTAATTTAGGGTATGTGGCCCTACTCCTCACTAATGTGTCCTTCTAGCTCCTCAACTGTGCTTATCAGAGGGAAACTCTTTTTCATAATCTATGGGGGTGGGGGAAGAACTTCCCAAAGTGGGAGAAGCTCTTGAAGCCCACGGGATGGAAACATGTTTGCTTTGACACTCCCTAAAAAGGGAGGTTGAGCCTTGATGGTATGTATTTTTTCCTAGAGAATCCTCCCTTAAGCAGAAGCTGATCTCTCAATGCTCTTTCTTGGCACCCTAATGGATACTTTCTGGGAAGCTAGACTAAGAGATGAAATATTTTGGTGGCATTAAATGAACATGTTTTCATTCATTTCTGAAATTGTGTAATGATAATGATGCCTTATTAGATATACCTTTTGTTTTAATATCGTTAAGTTCTACCAAATTTCCAATGGTAGGGTTTATTATCATGTTATTGATAAGAAGTACAGAGATGTTCATAGTGACTTGGAGGTTGGACCAGTATATCACCAGTAGCACTTACAGTTCTATTACTATAAGTATGTGCTTCCTACAGGAAGCAGGGGACTGTGAGCCTGTCATTCTTGCTCCTGAGCTAAACCAACAAAGCTTGACCCCTTGGAAGATAGTCTATGTGTGTATAGGGATGGGGGAAATGTTTGCAAATACTCCAAGCGCAGTCTGCTGCTTATTTTTTAAAGCTCCCAAGGCTCCTGGATGATTATTTTTTTCCATAATAAGCATATAAAAGGTGAATTTTTATGGCTTGGAGATTGGTGTGAGTTTCATTCATGGTCCACTTTGCTGCCCTCCCCTTAAGAGTTGAAAGTGTATATGTCATCTCTAATTGGAACTCCCAGGCAGAAACGATGCCATCAGGGAACTTAAAATATGTGGTCATGTGAATCACCCTGCAGACCAACCGTATTGCTATAAAGCAAATAATTTACATTTAAATAACTTATCTACATTCACCTAATTTAAAAGTAATCTTTATTCTTTCTCAACTAATCCCCAAACTTATGGACTAGTTTGATCATATTTGTGCAATAAAATTTAAATTTTCAGATATGGTAGGTAATCAATTTTAGTCACCTCATCTGCGTTTCCAATCTCATTACAGATTGCAATTTTCAGTGCAGATTACATGATGACCCATCAGTGGCTTTGTTGTTTCTGAATTACCGATTCCTTGCCTACTGCCAGATAAGAACAAAGCCTATGCATCAGCCTGACAGCTTGCAAACAGAAAATGGGCTTGTAGGATTGGATTTAAATCCCAGGTGTAGGGGATAATTACCACATCACTCATGCAGTAACTGAAAAATGGTATTTCAACAAGAAAAATTACATTCCTTTTATAGTGCCAACAGAAATCATTATTTGAGGCTTCACACTGATTCACTGTATCATTACATGTGCACTGTACTCATTAAATGTAATGTTTGTTGCAACATAAAAAAGTTATTGTTTTAGGTACTTTGGTGAAGCAGGTAGCTTAAATTTAAGGTTTGTGGAACCTTGATGGTGTAGAGGTCGTTTGGACTCTAATACATACCATGCAAGAGAAATGACAACCCAGACGCCGAGCTCGCCAACCGGCTCCTATTACAGGAGGCATGGATGGATAGTACAAAGAAAATGGAGTATAAATCTTTTGTTTCAAAAACCCCAGCCATTTAACCCTACAGTCTGTCCAGAGGAAGAGGACAGATAATGATTCAAATCTCCTCGACAGAGCGGTGCTGCACGGAGCATATTTTACCATTAGCTTTGAGATCATTGAAGCCCAACATAGACATTCTAAAGGACAGAAGGAAGGAGACCGTATTCATTGGCAAAATCATTAAAGAAAACAGTGGCAGACACACTAGAAATGCAGTCTTCACCCCTGCTGTCTGGTCAACCACCCACAAGGCTGTGGTTGTTTCCCAATGATTGTGCGAACAGTACAGTAATGAAAGTGAGTTCGGCAGAGTCGTCTGTAGGTGCAAAAGGCTATGTGTCGACTGCTGAGAGCAGCAACCCAGTTGTGTTAATCGGAGCCCTAGTTATGTTTATGGCCAACTGGCTTTATCATTAAGATGAGCAGAATTGTGCATAAGAGGATGGTGCCCTCAGATTTGCTGTTCACCTGCATAGACTCCAAGAGGGAGGCACCGACTATCAATAGATGATTGATAGATAGATGATGATAGATGATAGATGATAGATAGATAAATAGATATGGAGTTTTATGTGTCGGCTCATAACTTCTTTGCCTTGAATTCCTAAATTAACATAATGAGCCCAACTCTCTTTCTATATGTGGAAAATATGACTTTTTGTGAAGAAGTTTAAAGTACAGATGTAAATCGCTAAAATGCGTCTTTCTAATCCTTTACTCCTCTCACCTCCTTAGTCTTTTTGTCTTAATAATCTCTTCAGGGTAGCTGATGTCTTACCAGTGCTGAAGTAGGCTGATTGATGGAAGGCATGCAAGGTTTTCTAATTTCTCTCTAAGCTTAGGAAGGTACTTGCAGCAACAGATGTATTTTTCTAAGAGCTAGTTCCTTTCATCTTATATCCTCAAGGAAAATACACCCAACAAGCTTTAAAGTGATATAGATGGGTATGCTGCCTGCTCTCAAAGAGCTTATATTCTAGTTGGAAAAGAGAGACGTGGAAGTAAAAAATACAAAGTTATAAAAGGTTATAAGTGTTAGGGGCTGAAGAAGTAACAGAGTCATAGATTCTGATTGAAGGAGGCTGCATGCAGAAGGAGGGGTGATAAGGGAAGGACTGCTCTTAAATAAACCAGTGAGAAGGCTGAGGGAACTCCAATAGTATTAAAATCTTCTTTAGTAATAAGATCACAAGATAACATGCCACTTTCCTAGATGTAGAGTTTTCAAAGACAGAGACTGGCATTGTTGCTGGTACTCATCTGGCATCAATCATATTAATCTGAACCTTAATTATAATAAAAGTAAACATTTATGTGTATTTTTTTATGTACGGCACAGTGCTAAGCACTTAAGATGATTTATCTCTTTGAATTCTCACACCAATCCTATGAGGTTATTATCACTCCGTTTCAAATAGGTGGAAATTGAGACAGAGAGGTTAAGTAATCTGCCAATTGTTATAAACCAGGATTTGAACCAAGCTGTCTCTCTACAGAGCCTGTTCTCTTAATCACTACACTATATGGTTATAATGGCTTCACAGTAGATTAAAAATAAAAAAAACCCTAAAATAGTTTTTTTTTTTGAAAAATAGTCCTTTTTGTTCTCATGTACAAAGCTAACACTACCTAACCCCTGTCATTTACCAATTAAAAACCATCAGAGCTACTAAGTAAATATGCGTTGTGTTGATGGCCATTTTAAAATGAAGACTTCAGGATCCAATTAATAGTCATAACAACACACATCTCAGGTGTGGGTCAAATCTTACATTTTCTTTGAAGTGCGCACTCTGAGCTTCAGCTATGCCACTATTTAAATTCTGTGTTGTTGGTGGCATTTTGTTCTATTTCTTGAAATGCAAAGCATAACCTATTCCACCCACTCAGAAACTCAGAAAACTTAAAGAGATAAGTCCCTTTGCAAAAATGCCTTAGAGGAATTTTTCCCCACAGGTTTATCACGGAGAACAATGTGGGTTTGGTTCTGGATCAGGTGGTCATATTAGAAAATGCATTAAAATGCAGGCTGACAAACAAGACCAAATACAAAATTACCATTCTGTTCTGCTCCTGACAGCACTGTGGAGAATGGGATTTCTCTGTATTCGTGCCATCAGGGACTTACATGGCATGGTTTAATTGGGGGTCAACATGTGGTTGGACTGGAGATTGTAAACTGCGTTTAGAAATTAAAAATGACCAGACACGAACGTTGTGTACCACCTGCGTAGTCCTTATAGTACACAGGCCAGATTTTCCACATGAAGATCCCTGCACCTTTCCAGCACCCCCATCTTTGGTCACACTTCCTCTGCAGCTTCTAATTTAGTAAGAAACCGAGCAGCCACATTCATCTAAGAATCCCCGTGCAGGGAGGCTGATCAAACGCCTCCCCTATATGAATAAATTGGCTGCGCCTAGAGTAAGAAAATCTGCTGTGTATTCTTAAAAGGAATGCGATCAGAGCATGTATGATTTACAAACTATTCAGTATTTTTATTGCGACATGAAAATAAATGGATTTGGTCCCCAATGCAGCTCAGCTCTTTCTCCCGGGGCTGGAGGGGTTGGTTGCCTATATGGCCTGCTGGCATGCCCTTGTGCAAGCAGGGAGAAAGCAGCTGCTTACATTACCTGGGAGAACTTTCTTTAACTGCCTCTCTTGCTCTAAAGAGCTTTGCTGCTTGATTTTTTTTTTTTTTCCTGAACATGTTCAATGTCGCCTGTTGGTGCTGCCTCCTGCTGCCTCATTGTTCACTGCTGGGTTGTGCGATGTCTCCATCCTTGAGAAAGGTGCTGTACAAATTGCACAGAAGATATCTCATTGTGTGGGCCAGGCCAGAAAGCTCTCACAGCATTAGCAACTGGCATTCCTCCAGCCTGGGAGGTAGGAGTAGGAGGTTGAGTTGTGGTACTCTCCTCGTGTGGTGCACAGATAAGTGAAATGACTAGCCTGGAGTCAAATAGGAAGAGAAAGCCATGCACAGAGTGAAGAAGAACAGAAATCATATGTGTATCTTGCACATCGCACCACTGCAGCTCTTCTCCCTTTGTTAAAATGGTAAAATGGCTTTATATTGTCCATGACAGGAAGGAGGTTTTTCTTGCTTCTCTGCTTCTGATCCCTTGGCTAATAATGCTTGCATGATGTATTTTAACTTGTCCTCATGAAACACTGTTGGGGAATAGGAACAATGAAGTTGGTCCCCTCTGGGCAAGACCAAAATGTAGCAATGGAGGCAGAGAAGCGAACCGTCTGTCCTGTGTTTGCAAGTGGCAAACATTGCTATGCCCCTTCAAAAGAATTACTTCAGTGTTCTGAATGTGAATAAATTGTTAGATATTTGAAAGTGAAACACAAATCCTGCTGCAGTTTTCAGAATTCTGGGGTAGCCGATACAGCCATATTAGACATATTCACTGCTTAACCCAAGACATGAAATTTAAATTTTTGTAGCATCATTAAGTCAAATACCTTGTAAGACTGAATCTGGAGATAATCGTGGCCAGTGGACTATTTCTGAGCTTTCCCTAACTGTTCTTAAACCCAGGATGAAGTAGAATTGTTCTAAGGCTGGCTCTTTCACTTAATTAATATTTATTAACCACCTAACAGCAATAAAACTCTATGCTGGGTGCTTAGGGGAAGATGAACAGTATCCGATTCTGCTTTCAATCATTTTATAACCTCGTAGAGGTTTTAAGCCTCCCAAACTGGCTACAGTATCAATAGAAAGAAGTCTGAATTATAAACCTGAGAAGACTGAGGTCATTTTTAATGAAAGTGACTAGAGGAAGATTCTTATCAGAGGTGCCTTTGAGTCAAGGTAGAATTTTGAAGATCAGAGATGAGAAAAAGAATCATAGGTGGATGGAAAAGAAAACTGTGCAGCTAGGCTAGAATGTAGACTATATGTTCAGCGTAGTGGAAGAGGGATACCAAATGCCAGCTTGTATTCATTTGATAGGTAATAGCAACAGAGCTACAGGAGGCTGTTACTCAGGTGAGTGCCATAAGCAAAGTAATATTTTGGGAAGGTACATCTAGAAGGAGGCAGAGGAACCAGTTAGGAGGCGACTGATATAGTCCAGTTATAAATAATAAGGGCTCAAAAGAGAGTGAGAGTGTGGGAGAAGGAAAAGAGGAGACAGATGTGAGAGGCACAGGAGGCTTGCTGGCCTTAGTGCCAGAATCCACGAATAGCCAATGGAGTTCTGAGTCTGAGTGCATGGCCATATCTAACAGAAAGCAGGAGGAGGATGAACCAAAAAGGGAAAACAGAGAAAGAGCAGAAAGAGAGGATTCAAATCAGTGTTGAGTGTATCAAGGAACGAAAGAGAAGAGAGTTTTTTTTTTTTTTTTTTTCCAAAAAGGAGCCTAAGGTCAATAATATCAAATGCTGTAAGGTCAATGATAAGAATGATAAATAGCCACTGGGATTCAAAATCGGGATGTCGTTGTTCACTGCCAAAAGAAGAGTTTGGGATTACAAACATTAATCGGTGAGAGATGGTAGGGAAATAGACTCATAGCTCTACCTTTAAAATATTTTGAAGTGTAACTGTGGGGGTGTTGGGAAAATAGGCAATAATATGTGGATGATGACAACATAAACTTTCTGGAGAGTATTTTGGTCATAAGAACTTGAAATAGGAACCCCTTTTGATCCTTCAATTATATTTTCTTTGAATTAATTTTAAGGAAATATATATTGTTGATCACTTTAAAAATTCTCTAGAAGGATGTTTATTACAAGTCTTTATTTCATGGTGAAAATTTGAAGTAACAAATTCTGATACATTCACCATAGAACCTAGAACTATACAGCCCTATGAAAATCTGTCATATTAAAAAATTTATGTCACAGGAGTTTATCATTTTTATCTGTTATTAAGTGAATTAAACAAATTATAAAACAGTAAATGAGGTGTTAGTTCATTTTTATATGCAATTATACATACTACAAACACATCATATATGTATGTACATATATGTATAATGTATACAAATACACACACATATGTACATATATACTTGTATACATATGTGTATACAATTATGATAGATACAGCCAGATTTTTTTGTTTGTCTTCTCAAACCCACTTTATACACATCTCCACCTTGGTCCCTGGCCCCTGGCTTCTGATATAGTTAGGCCACCTGCATAGAGTTAGGACAGTGGGACACTGTCAAAAGAGCGGAGGGAGGAAAGAGAGTGAAAGTATACGTATGTATTACTTCAACTCCATCCTAGTTTGGTTATCTTGGTCTCTTTGCATACCTCAAATAAAGTACTCAGCTACTATCCATACTGAATCTTCTCCACAAGGTTCTCTGCTTCTGGGTTGCAATACTGCTGTTTTCCCTCACTCCTTCAGGCCCAGAACAGATAACAGATAGGTATATGGTGTATTACTCCTTATGGTTCCCCTACATTCTGTCCACACTTTAAAATTGTCCCCTTATTGAACTCTCTTTGATTTATTCCAACTTAAATTTGCCTAATGTGAGTGAGACCCTAAATGACACGTGATGCCAACCTTAATGCAGGCTATTTCCTCTGCTTGGGAAATTCCAAGTTCCCCTGGAAAAGTTTAATTCACTGAGTCTGTTATTTTGCAGCTAGAGGGTTATACATTTTCAGAGGCCTGCTTTAAGAAAAATAATACAAATTTATGAATATAAATTTAGCTATGAGAAATAACAAATATTTGGAATGAGAAAATAAATCACAATGAACTATAAATTTTAAAAACCAATTTATATTACAGTTTCTCAAATTAAAAAATAGAATGTTTTTATTAATTAACTCTCTGACTCACCTCTCTAATATATAATTTTCTCCACATTTGTTGCCCACGTATTCTTTGTTTCAATATATGACAATAATTTTGTAATCTTGTTTTTAGCAGAGAAAATATGAAGATAAATTGATCTATTCTCCAGTATGGATGAAAAATGTTTTCACTGATAGTTTAGGAAAGTTCACTTACACTTCACAACTTATTATTGATAACATCATACCAATTTTTAAGAATGTTGTTAAGTTTCAGGAAACCTCTCTCTAATATCATACATATGTATATATAGGTTCCAAGATTTGAAGGCATTATCGAGTATAGTTCTGGCAAGAGAGACTTTTCATTTTGACCACTCATCAATTAAATCAAATGATTTTATACTTCAAATAACTGAAAGAACTTTCTACAGATTAACTGACAGTTCTACACATTTTAAATCTTGTTTCTTCTCCTTCATTCACATTCTTGTAGAGTTAGGCGACATTCATATCAAGATATGAACTCTGTGTCTTTTGTGTCCCAATCTTGGGTGAGTTGACACAGTTTGTGGGAAGAATATTCTGAAACTTTTGTCTACCTCGTGATGGCTAGCAATAACTTAACTACACATGGATATGACTGCAAACCACAGAAATTTATCCTACTAACCCAAACTGTGTCCAAATCAACTTTCCCATATTCATACCCTAAAAATGCCTGTGCCTCTCCCAGGCCACCTGAGCCAAAGAGAATTATGTTGGAGGGGATGTTGGAGTAGAAAGAGAAAATGGTCTTAAATAACAGTGGTTACACAAGAACATATGACCATAAAGTCACATTGGAAGGGACCCATGCAAATATAGGGTCTTGATGTGTAAGTTTCATCAGTATATCCACTTCTCATTGTGGTATAATAAACAGCTTAGAAACCATTTGTCCATAAAATCTTGACTTTTGTCTTAGTTATAAAGATATAGAGCCTGGTAGTTGATGAAATTTATACCTATGTCTAGGTGTTCAGTAAATGGTTTTTAATTAATAAATTGACTAATTAATATAATGTGATAAGATAAAAATAGTCAAAATGAAAACAAAGCTAATAGAAGATTTTGAAGCATGGTTATAGAATGAAATAAGTCAATTAAAAGGATAAAACAAATCTGAAAGAAACAGAAATGATGCAGTAGAGAGGAGAAAGTTGAGTGAGCTCCCGAAAGATGTCTTTTTTCTTCTCAAGGAAGGTGGATACGTCATATCTGAAACAAGGGGATATAATTGAGATTCAAAGTGCAAGAGACCGACTAGTTAGAAAAGACACTGATAGAAGTATATTATGAAATTAAGAAGAGATAAACAATAGATGGTGACAAAGGACTCAAAGGATTGTACTACAAGTAGCTAAAAATTTGTAATTTAAAAAAATAATTTGCCCTTTGTAAAAATCCCTTTTGATAATCCAGTCACTATTGTTAGAGATTATCAGAATGTTTCAACAGAGAATTCAATCTCATGAGTTAATACCAACAGAACCAAAGCTCTCCATCAGATTACTTGACAGCACCATGTGGACTAAATAAAATATATCTGCAGACTCAATCCTGCCCACAGGCAACCAGCATGTAACCTTTACTTCAGAGCCACTCAACATTTATAAAAATTATGAAGGACTCTTTTCACATGACCTCCAATGAACTTCATTACAAATCCACAGGTGGAGCCAGGGAAAGCTGGGCAATTGCGTTATTGTGAGAAGTTTATTAAACATGTTAATTTGTTTATGTCAGAATGAGATATTCATTATTCTAAAACTAACATGATTAGCCCTCAATAATGGTGACGTGTCAATAGAGAGGCTGTCAAATTAAGAATTGATAGGTTAAAGAAAAAATAATTAAGAATACAGTCAATTGATCTGATTTGCACAGGGCCTCTGACCAATGAAGAAGGAAAGCAAGAGGCATTAATAAGAAGATAAGCCCATTTCACCATTTCTGAACCTGCCACTAATATAGAGCTGTCCTATTGTAGCTAGGGTTTTCTCTCCAATTATAAATCCCTTGACTGACAGACACCACCATTCTGCTAGAGAAATGCATCATGAGTTAGCCTGCAGGGGAAAAGAGATTTGATTTCATTGTTACACTAATTAGAGAACTAACTTTATTTAACGGCATTATCAACAGAAACTAAGTGCTAAATGTATGTAGACAACTCCACTAGGTCTTATAAAACAGTCATAGACTAATAGCTTTGAACAAATTCTTCAAAACAAATGTGTAATCTGGGATTCAAAACAGATATGAGGTTTCATTGTTAGTGAAAAATTTGGGTCTTTGACTTTGTTCCCTAGAGTCACAATTAGACGTTTAAAGAGCGTAGAAGGGGATACTGTATATAGGATGGGCCATGAAATGTTTCCTTTTCATAGGATATTAAAACTCGTGCCCAAGTAGTAGGGACTCCTCTCATCTTCATTAAGATGGAAAAACAACTGAACTGCCCACTGTGAGATGGAGACTCTTATTGAGCTTATGCCTAACTAGGCTAAAAAACTTAGACTGGAGATATTCCCATATCCTCAAGGGAAACTAGTCCTATGTCTAAGGGACTTTTTCTCAACATATTTCTTCTCGTGTTTAGCCTGAACCTCCTATTGTTTCAGTTTAATCCCATTTATCCTGCTTCACTCTGCAGTGGCCACACTGACTAAAGGTAATGCTACTCCTGGGAATAAAATTGTAGTCCTGGATAGACAGGTTTATCAAGGCTGCTACAGAAGGAGAGGAGATAAAAGAAATGCCTCAGGAGTTCACAAATGGTTCAAAATCCAATATAAATGACATGACACATTCAGTATTTATGAAAAATGATCTAAATAAATAAAAACTCTAAATGTTTCAGTGGAAGTGGATAGCGGAATGAGGAAAGAAGTGAGAGACTATATACTATATATCAGAACAATTTACAATGATTCCCTGAAAATTTCCTAGAATTGATTCTTAAATTGACAGTTTTTAAGTTCATGGAAGGAGCTGTGAGATGTTAAGAGCCATGTAGATTCACTGAGGATAATTCAAATGTGACGAATTCAGTTCCTTATTTCATAGAGTGGCTAGATCAATGGACTAGAGCAGTTAAGGGTTCTGCATTCACTATTACTTTGTGGATAATTATGGGATGGTGAAGATTTAAGGAAGAAGTTAGGAGGGAAAAGGGATAAATTAAATTTGAGATACGAGATATCCATGTAGAGATGTTAAATAGACAATGGAATAACAAAATGTGGAGATGAGCTTGGGTTGGAGAAATATATTTGTGAAAAGATGAATAAAGAGGCAAGAGGGAAAAAAAAGTAAATAGAGAGGTGGAAGAAAAATTTGAATCCTATGGTGTCATAGGAGTCAAAGGAGAAATGTTTCAAGAAGACTATGATAGTAACCATGTTGAATCTTGCTAAAGAAGAGTACAACGAGGAAAGAAGTTTCCATTAGGTTTGGAGATGTGGCATTACTCTGACATGCTATGGAAAAATACATTACTTATATATTTTCTTTTTTCTCATTTGTAATTTCAGTTTCTCAGCCTTTACCTGCAATGAGTTCAGGTATAGTTTTGTTAAAATTAATACCCAGTTCTTTTTGTTGCAGAATATTCCCTGCTTGCCTGAGGAAAATTCATACTTTAAATATTCGGGTATTCGCCAAGGATGCTAACATTATCTATAAATCAGTACTGGCCATTCCTGGCCACCAGTAGAGATAGAAATCCACTTGCTGCCAATGAAACACAACAATGGTGCACAATATTGGAGACTTGATTGCTGCTGTGACACTTTTGCAAACAGAGATAATTTTTAGGTATTCCATACATTTTTTACACAGATGATAATGTTGTCTGTGAATACAGTTGTATTTATTTGGAAACATGCCACAATAAAGCTGCTTGGACACTAAAGTGTGTAGAATGTTGTGAGGCAGCCCTGTCAGCTCACATGTAGTCCTATCCTCAGAGAGCACACCTGTCTTCAGGATGGCTGGATTCAGCATGAGCTCTAGGATCTCTTCCATTGCTGTAGCTGGCAAACATTATTCCATTATGTATCACCATCTAGATTCCTCCCTCCCTTTTGGGAAGGGGCTTCTCATTTTCTGTCCTTCCAGATATCTAGCTTCTTTCAGTGCCCTGACAGTGTTATCAGACACATGTGAATATGTCAGAAGCTCAGTGGAGGACAGGGATTATGTCTTTTTTTCTCTTAGGAAATTCTTTAGTCCCTTGCCTATTAATGATTACAAATGGAGATGGTGAAGCCTGGGCAATTTAACCATCAAAAGAGCTCTATTCCTTACGCATCTAAAACACCTTATTATATGTATTTATATCACTTCTATGAAGCTTGAAGGAATTTTAATATAATCAATTTAAAATAAAAATGAGCCTCAGAGAGGTTCAATAACTTGTCTAAAGGTACACAGCACATGAGTAGACTAGGCGAAATTTGAAGCTAGACCTAACTAACCTCAAGGCTGTATTCTTTTATTTTTTAAAAACAGCTTTATTGAGATGCAATTGTCATTAAATACACTGCACCTATTTAATGTGTAAATTGTGATAAGTTTGAACATATATATCCTTGAAACTATCACCACAAACAAGAAAATTAACAAATATGTCACCAACAAAGTTCATTCATACCCCTTTGTAATACTTCCCTCTTGCTTCTCCCTGACACTTTAAGCCCAATCAGCTGCTCATCTTTTTTTCTGTCACTATATTTAAATATTCTGAATATAATTTATCTTTATCAGATATGTGATTTGTGAATATTTTCTACCAGTCTGTGTCTAACTTCTTCATTTTTTCAATGGTGTCTTTCAAAGACTTTCATTTTCCTAACAATGTCTTTCAAAGTGTAGAAATTGTTAGTTTTGATGAAGTTAAATTTATCAATGTTTTATTTATTTCATGAATCACGCTTTTAGTGTTTAGCCAATGAAATCAGACTAATTAGGTCACAAAGATTTTCTCTCATGTGTTTTCCTAGAGTTTTTATAGTTTTAGGTTTTACATTTAGGTAAATGATCTATTTGGAATAATTTTTGTTTGTAGTTTAAGGTATAAATCGATGTTCATTTATTTTGCTTATGGGTAGGTATCCTTTTGTTCCTTCACAACTTGTTTGAAAGATTATCCATACTTTTTTTTACCTTTGGTATTGTCCACATATGTGTGGGTCTATGCTGGACTTTCTATTCTGTTTCTTTGGTCTACTTGTCTATATTTAAGCCAGTTTTACACAGTCTTGATGACTAACTTTTAAGTATGTCTCAAAGTCAGGTATTTTAGCCTTCTTATTTTTTTTTTTTTTTATTCTTCAAAGTCATTTGAGCTGCTCAAGGTCTTCTACATTTCCATAGGACTTTTAGGATCGATTTATCAATTTCCTCGAAAAAACCTACCAGGATTTCGATTGTGATGGTGTTAAATCTATAGACCAATTTAAGAACCAATATCTTAACAATATTGAGCCTTTCAACCCATAAAGGTGGTTGTCTTTTCATTCAGGTTCACTTTATTTCACTAAGTGATGTTTCATAGTTTTTAGAGGTTTTACATATCTTTTGTCAAATTTATCTCTAAGTTTCTCAGGTTTTTGGACGCTATTATAAGTGGTACTTTAATTTTAATTTTCTATTGTTTGCTGCTAGTATGTAGAAATACGACTGCATATACTTGACCTTGTATCCTGCAACCTTGCTAAGCTCACTTACCTACTATCTTTTTAGATATTCTGTACATTTTCTACACAGATGATGATGTTGTCTATGAATAGAGTTGTATTTTTTTTTTTATTTGGATGCCTGCTCTGTTTTTTTTCTTTCTTTATTGCCCTGGATAAAGCTTGTACTTCTAGTCATTCATTTATTCATTTAACAGCTATTTTTTCATTGACTGTTATATATCGGCCATTATTATAAATGAGGGGAATGCAGTATGAATGAAACAAGGAGGGTACAGGTTGTCATGGAGCTTACACTGACTTTGCAATTGTTTAAGAAAATAGATGTATTTTAATATGAGTGCTAATATTGATAAGGAATAACTAATAAAAATAAGAACATTAGCTTAAAAAATAACAGACAAAAGAGAAAATAATTATGCCTTCAAATACACAAGGGACTTTACAGAAAAAGATTAAATTTTTTTTATTATAATTCCAGAGGACTTAACTAGCATTAGTGATGGGAAGTAAAGAAGGAGTAAAATTTAAAAATTTGCTGCCATTAAAAAAAAAAACGAAAAAGAAACTCATACTAAAGCAAGCTCCTCATAAGAATCTTTCTGTGAAAAGTTTATCAAAAGGCTGGACAATCTTTTATTAGGTATGTCATATAGAGGCATCATTCTCAGGTAGAAGACATAGCTAAAGGGTTATCAAGTGGTGTCCAATTTGTATAATCTGAAATTCTACAGATATAAAGATGAATGGCACAGGCCTTTGCTTATATTATGTTTATAATCTCATTGGAAAGAAAAAAATTTACGATACAGATAAACAATTCAAATTATGGTTCAAGACACCAAATAAAGATATTTACAAAGTACGGTGCAATTAATGACTATATAAATGGCAAAAAATCATATTCTCGATAAGAATTGTCCAGACATTTGCTGTCAAATCAAATCATTATATATAAACGTCATCTCATTTTTCCACACATTTCAGTTTCTCTCCAAACTCTCTATTTGTCTTTTCTTGAGTGTCTTTCCCTCTACTTTATATAGTTTCTAGTTCTTATAACTCCTTCAGGGTCGATCTTAAGTCCCAAGAACATAAAGATCCCCTCAAAATCCCAGTCATCTGTGGTGATTTTCTTTTCTCGCTGAGAGTTTACACTTCAGTTAGATCATCAGAAGAGAAAATAAGTCTTACATCCGTAAATACATCTGATCCGTAGAATAACATTCAAAACATGCACTCAATAAATGAGAGCCAATATTAACGATGACAAGCATGCAAAAGAGAAAACAGGGAGAAAAGACTATGATGACACCTTCATGTGGCACAATCAGAAAATGCTTTTAGAAGAGGTGGGATTTTACCTCTTACATTTCTCCTAATTCACTGATCCATCTACTCCTTTAATAAATATCCATTGATGACTTGTAAGTCATATCTGCAAAGAGACTCTGGACACAAAAAAGCACAAGGCAGACATGGATCTCCTACTTAGGAACTTACATTTTTATTACAGAAATAGGGGAAAAAAACAGATACACAGATAAGTAAATCATAAATTATGAAGGAAACAAACTAGCAACTAACTTTGTGTCGAATGATCAGGAACAGTCTTTCTGAGGAACTGGCAGGCTGGAACCTGATGAAACAGACATGCAAACAAGATTGAGAGTAAGGAAGTGGGGGTACGCTCTAGGCAGAGGAAAGAGCCTCTGTAAAACTCGTCCTATGAGAATGACCTTCTTGTTCCAGGAATGAATAGAAGGTCATGTGGCTGGAACCCAGTAGCAAAGGGAACAGGAGAAGGAAATGAGTTCGGAGAGGTAGGTGGGCTCAGGTCATCAAGGCTTTGAAGGCTATGGAGAGAAGTTCAGATTTCATTTTAAGTATAAGAGAATACGTTAAAGGTTTTTGAGCATGAGTGTGGCATGACATGCTAGTTTACATTTTTTGAGAATGTTGGTTGCTCTATGGAAAATGGATTGACGAGACTTAGCAGTAACCCAGAAAATAAATGACACTTCCTTGAACAATGTTTAAGTAGTAGAATTGGAGAGAAGTTGACAGTCTTTCACTTTCCAACCTGATGTGGACCCTTAAGCTGTCCTTTGAGCTCTAAAAATGTCAGAATTCTGTTCTAGTCTCATCCGGGTGGGAAGGAGTGGATTGTTTTTTGTTTGTTTGTTTGGTTGGTTGTTTTTTTGTTTGTTTGTTTGTTTTGCCTCGGAAACTCACTATTTATTTATTTTGATGCTGTTTTAATTATGGTGGCTTGGAAAAGGGATGCAGAGGAATGAAGTTTATGAATGTCCCAAGCCTCTTTCAGCCATGCTCTGGTGACATTTCAGTAACACTTCCCAAAACACACTCTGTCATCAATGAGTCCTCTCGTCTGCAACACCAAGAAGCCCTAACTACTACAGGATCTAGTTTGGCATGCTTGCTTTATTAAGAAAAACCAGTTGGGTCCCTTTTTTATCAATGGTAAGCGATCCAGCCAAGATAATGATTCATCTCGTATACCTGAAGAGCAGGCTGGACATTTAGGTATACCCAGATGAATAAAAAAATGAATTTCATAGCTGGGGGGACATTTCCCTCTCCCCAACACAATGTTGGCATTTGAGCAGAAACAATTCTAAAAGGGCAGGAAGACCAGACTCTGGGATGGGGCTTCTTTGATGACAGGGGTTCATTCATATTCAAGTCCATCCTTCCACTTTCTTTAAGCCCACTCTTTTAGTCTCTTCAAGCCCCAGTCTCAGTCTCAGGTATTCATTGGTTGCCTTGTAACCATAAGCAGTAGGGCTGGGCCCACTTTTATTCTCATCCACTGCTACCTACACTGCTTGCAAAGTAAATGGCACATAGTCTATGTCGCTTGTGCCTGGGTTTTAGCTTGCCGAAGTATTCTGATGCCAGGAGACAGAGAAATTGCCTCATATCTCCCATGATGAATGCTGCCAGGCCAGAAACCTTGTATACACTCCCCCCAAAATGTGTGCAGATGTTTTTAAAATAAGAGACGCATCGTTCCAATAAAATCTTATGGCAGAAGTTTGTTTACCCTGTCTTTACTTTTGTACCTGCTATAGCACAAGAGAGAAACTTCTTACTAAGCTTTTACCACTAATACTATAGCCTCGTGGGCTGATGGAAGAGAGTTCTTGCCTTCTTTTGTTTTTTCTCTAATATGATGGGCATATTTCTGTTTAGTCGAGTGCTTTAAAATTAGGCCTCCAGGAGGTCACATCCAAAAGGAAGGTGAGTGCAAATTGGACTTCCCAAAGCCCATTTCATTCAATTCAAAAACCACCCCTTTGTGAACATGATGAAATAGGAGGAGGCTGTCATTGTGTCTCAGGAATGGTTTCCTCATTCTTAAAGTCAGAAGGAATGGGTTGACTGATATCTGCCTCTGGACATCCTGCCTGAACATGATGCCTGGAATGACTATAGGAGCTTCGATACTGAGAAAGAAGAAAGTTGGAGCTGATTAGAAAGCTAGACAAACCAGAGTTCTGGGTGTCTTTGAAGCTCCTTTTTATGGACTCATTTTATGTGAGATAATGTCCTTGTCGAAGCCAGTTTGGTACCTCAGCTTCAAGTTTTCTACCTGGTAGGATGATTGAGAGAAGATTCCTCAGGTGTTTTGGAAGGGCTTTGGGCCCCCTAGAGTCTGCTAAATGAGAAGCCT
>NW_011889062.1:1814456-1872423 GCF_000151845.1 Pteropus vampyrus | reverse complement strand
GAAACTCACTATTTATTTATTTTGATGCTGTTTTAATTATGGTGGCTTGGAAAAGGGATGCAGAGGAATGAAGTTTATGAATGTCCCAAGCCTCTTTCAGCCATGCTCTGGTGACATTTCAGTAACACTTCCCAAAACACACTCTGTCATCAATGAGTCCTCTCGTCTGCAACACCAAGAAGCCCTAACTACTACAGGATCTAGTTTGGCATGCTTGCTTTATTAAGAAAAACCAGTTGGGTCCCTTTTTTATCAATGGTAAGCGATCCAGCCAAGATAATGATTCATCTCGTATACCTGAAGAGCAGGCTGGACATTTAGGTATACCCAGATGAATAAAAAAATGAATTTCATAGCTGGGGGGACATTTCCCTCTCCCCAACACAATGTTGGCATTTGAGCAGAAACAATTCTAAAAGGGCAGGAAGACCAGACTCTGGGATGGGGCTTCTTTGATGACAGGGGTTCATTCATATTCAAGTCCATCCTTCCACTTTCTTTAAGCCCACTCTTTTAGTCTCTTCAAGCCCCAGTCTCAGTCTCAGGTATTCATTGGTTGCCTTGTAACCATAAGCAGTAGGGCTGGGCCCACTTTTATTCTCATCCACTGCTACCTACACTGCTTGCAAAGTAAATGGCACATAGTCTATGTCGCTTGTGCCTGGGTTTTAGCTTGCCGAAGTATTCTGATGCCAGGAGACAGAGAAATTGCCTCATATCTCCCATGATGAATGCTGCCAGGCCAGAAACCTTGTATACACTCCCCCCAAAATGTGTGCAGATGTTTTTAAAATAAGAGACGCATCGTTCCAATAAAATCTTATGGCAGAAGTTTGTTTACCCTGTCTTTACTTTTGTACCTGCTATAGCACAAGAGAGAAACTTCTTACTAAGCTTTTACCACTAATACTATAGCCTCGTGGGCTGATGGAAGAGAGTTCTTGCCTTCTTTTGTTTTTTCTCTAATATGATGGGCATATTTCTGTTTAGTCGAGTGCTTTAAAATTAGGCCTCCAGGAGGTCACATCCAAAAGGAAGGTGAGTGCAAATTGGACTTCCCAAAGCCCATTTCATTCAATTCAAAAACCACCCCTTTGTGAACATGATGAAATAGGAGGAGGCTGTCATTGTGTCTCAGGAATGGTTTCCTCATTCTTAAAGTCAGAAGGAATGGGTTGACTGACATCTGCCTCTGGACATCCTGCCTGAACATGATGCCTGGAATGACTATAGGAGCTTCGATACTGAGAAAGAAGAAAGTTGGAGCTGATTAGAAAGATAGACAAACCAGAGTTCTGGGTGTCTTTGAAGCTCCTTTTTATGGACTCATTTTATGTGAGATAATGTCCTTGTCGAAGCCAGTTTGGTACCTCAGCTTCAAGTTTTCTACCTGGTAGGATGATTGAGAGAAGATTCCTCAGGTGTTTTGGAAGGGCTTTGGGCCCCCTAGAGTCTGCTAAATGAGAAGCCTCAAAGTTTTAAAATGTAGATAGACCAAGCCAGCTGAGAGATGCTCCCAGTGAAGCTAATGTGTCCGGATAGCAGAAGCTTCCTCATTCTCGGGCTGATTTGCATGAGGCCTTGACCCTTCTCAGGTAAGTTCAGCGACTGCTACTCTGATGGTTCTCTAGGTTTCTTCTGGACTTGCAATGTTCTACATGCATTCTCCATTTCTGGGTGCTTTATGTTTGCTGCTTGCACAAATTCTACCTGTTAATGGGAGAAAGATGCAAACATTTTAAAGAATCATTTGTAATCCTAACATTCCGACATTTCATATTACCTCAGTGTATATACTATACATGTATGTGTTTCCAATTCATATTTCCCTGTTCAAAAACTTGATCATCATGCTGTATATGTAGTTTTATATCTCATTATATGAACTCATAACTGTATTATGAGCATCTCTCCATATTACTAAATATATTTTGAAAACTTTTTTTAAAAAGCTTTTTGTTCTGGGCAACACCTTCAGGGTATTCTAGTGCCCGGTGAAGTTACTTGGGGATGAGGCAGATAATTTTCTACCTAAGTTAATTTTTTAAGAATCTATTTCTCAGTATCATTTCTATATTTAATCTAGAAAAATGGATCAATGATTCTGGAGGCTGAGTTGCTAGGCCACATTCTCTCTACTTAGGAAGACGATGGGTTGACAGTTTGTAAGTACTGAACACATACAGGACTACCTATGGATGATACGCATATGCAGTATTTGAGAGCAAGGCCATAGACTTTCTAGATTCCCCATAGCTTTGCTGCTTGCCTGTGAGATAAAATTTAGTATGCTATTTAGCATCTCTAATTCTCCTTTTTCTCATTTGTAAAATGAAAATAATAACAGAATCCATTTCATAGGGTTGTGGTGAGAGACAGATGGCATAATTCTGAATTCAGATAGTACTCAAATGTTAGCTATTATCATTATTGTTGTTGTCGTTATTGTTGTTTTAGGGGTTATGACTATGAGTTTATACTTGCCATTTTTAGTTTAACCTTTAAAAAAGCAGAAATTAAGTATTGAATAGGTATTTTTTTTTCATCTCTGCCCACTAGATCTACCATCCTCTAGAATGTCTGCATGCTTCAGGCTCTCACCGTGTATAAATCCTCATTCCCAGAGTACAACAGACCTTTCCATAAGTAATCTCATAATCACTTGTCTACATGTGATTTCTTCTGCTAGAATGCTCACCCCCTCACTTCACCCACCTGCCAAATGCTTGCTCATCCTTAATATCTCCTCCTCTGTGGAGCCCTTTCCCAAATCTCCAAAGACTTGTTGTTCCAGTCTTTGCACTCCCACAACACCATTTTTAAACCAATTTCCCTAACATAGCACTTACTAAGATATATTTATAACAGATCTGTTCACAGGCTGATTTTTCCACTGGAGTGTATGTTTTTGGGGAGGTCCGGGATCATGTCTTTGTCATCTCCAAAGAGCTCAATAAATGCTTAATGTGTGAAGAAGAAAAAAAATATATATGTGTATATATATATATATATATATATATATATATATACACACGCCACATATTTCCCCCACAGGGAAAAAATAGACAAACGTTTAGGAGTCTGAAGGGCAGATCAGTTCCCCTGCTTTGCTCTCCATGTGTTCAGGACTGAAAAAAAAAGCCCCCAGTGGAGTCAGAAGGAAGGGTTCCATTCAACACACACCTAATTACAGTCCTCACTTGATTCTCTCTTATAAATGACAACCGTCAGATGCCAAGTTGTGGCAGAATGACATCTGGCTCTTTGGCAGACACCCCCGGCAACAGCGTTAATGACTTCGGAGATGGCTCTGGATATGTAATGCTGTTAAGTTTGTTGTCTGGATTACATTATCTTCTTCAACATCTTTTTACACCGTCCTCTAACTCACTTCTGATTCTGATTCTGTGAAACCGGGACACATTTATCCAAATTTGCCCAATGCCCTTCATGGCGTTGACATGCCAGTCCTTTAATATATTTCCATCAGCTTCTGTACATTTTTACAGAGTTAGTAGATGTACTTCACAGCCAGTTTGTGTTCTCATAGGCAACTCAAAGGGGAAGATTTTTGTCATCTAGGAAAAAGTTCTTTAGTTCTCAACCAAATTACATTTTCTAAGATGACCACATCTGGGGCTCCTTTTGAAATCACGCTATATAAAGAAAAAATGCCTCAGTGACTACATATGCTTTGAATTTGAAACCAATATGCAACGCTTCATTAGTTCCCAGGATGAACTATAAAAAGGCAGGGGTTGCAACTATAACAGTCATGCCTCTGACTGAGAAAAATATATACATTTTAATTTTTTCCTAAGCATTAAAAACAAAGCCTTTATCTGAAATTTCATCCTGTTTTCAGAAATGATGCATTTAATTTCAGTCCCAAGTTCTGTTTTTCCCTTTTGTTTCTCTCTACCATGTCGAAATAGGAAGGCAAAATGTAAAACAGAATAGTACGAAAAACAATCCCCAAAGCTTTCTCTTCTATACTAGTTGGTTGCTGTGATTTTGGGAGAGACCAAAGTTAATCAAATAGAATATATATGAAAATGTGTAAAATACTAAGAGAGATGTTAGAATCTAAATGGTAAATCATTATAGCAAGTAATGATAATCACAAATCCTTATAATGTAAATCAGCCTCTGAAATTGAAAGGCTGAAATGTTAACTTCATTCTATGGGTTTTTTTTACTTTTTTTGCTTACAAAATAATGGCAATACTTATAGGTGGAAAAAAGTCACATTATCTAGTGTTTTGACTTATTGGGAAAACAAGTGTAGAACCAATACATTTATCATACTTAATTGGAAATTAATGAAACAATTTTCACATTGCTTGTGTTTTTATTTTTTTTTAATTTAGGCTTGCCATCTTAAAATATATTACACTTATTTAAAATGCTGATGGAGATCATAGATACAGGATTATGAAATGTCAATGTAAAATTAAAAGAGGAAGAATAATTTTTAAAACCCTAGACAGTAGTTCTCAATGATGCCGTGTTACCTTGTAAGTCTTCAAAATTCTGGGATGATTTGAAGGAAATAGTAATGTCCATGGTTTACATGTCGTGAGTTTTAAATATCATATGTTTTGTTTGTTTTCATAGAAGAGACAAAACGATAGACATCATTACATAATATTCTGGAAATGGCAAAAAAGTTTTTATTAATTGACTAGTTTGATAAGAATAGTTGTCAGTCTTTAGCCAAAGTTTCCTGTACCTTGGTTAACAAAACTTCAATTCCCATAAATATATCGATGCCTCCATGAAAGGTGTGAACAGCTGCTTTATCTCTACATTGCGTGCATAAATGTACGTTCTGAGATGTAAATTGATCAAACTGTAAAAACAAATCATTTAAGATTTGTGCAGTGATTAATAACAGAAGCCAGTAATCAAATCTCCCTGCCACCAGCACATCTGTTACAGAGAGTTTCTAGTTTGCCCTATTATGCAAATGTGCAATAAAACAAATACATTACTTAATTTAGCAGCTGGTTCAAAAACATTATTTTAGGTGATTTCTTTATGTTTTGTGTACTTTTGCCATAGATGGTGTTTAATGTGAACTAATTCAATTGTTTATGTGATGAGAACTTCCACATAAAAAATAGCCGCTGGGAAAGGCAGCCTTTGGGAAGTCATTTTGACCCTTGTCTCTGAGAACCAAACACTGCAACCAACACATGGTAAATCATGGCTCTTCAATCCTCCACTTAAACAGTACAGGATCCTCGAAGGATTTAAAAGCCAAGCTCACTTGATTTTCATGTTTTTTTGTGGATAGAGGAAAATCTTGTGACTCGTGCTAAAACTTGCTGGATTTGGGCTCTATCATTTTTTTTTTAACTGAAATTGCTGTTTACATTAAAACAAACCAGGATACAAAAAAGAAATTCTAATAGGAGCATCGAATGGCATGTTTTGATGTTTTTCCTGTATCTCATGGAATCAGTCAAAACCAGTTAAATATCTGGTAAATAAAAAAGTAGGAAACTTGTCTCTCATGAGCTTGCAAACCCACAAGCTGGTGGCTCGGGCTCTTACTAAGTGTTTAGAGGGGTACCTTTGGGGTCGAGTAGGCAGTAACTACACTTGTATATGCTACACAGGTCAAGGGAGGAGATGAGAAAAAGAAACTATGGCATCAAGCGCAATCACCCACAAAGTCTTAAGCAGCTAGAGAGCAGGAGGGAAAAAAAAGATCAGGCTGGAGGATCAGCAATATGTGACTATAAAGTTCTAAGTTGGTTGGAGACTACCACATACTTAAGACAGAAGATAACTGAAAAGCAATATGTATGCCCAGTTCATATTCAGTTTCTCACTTATTATGCAGGCTCTCGAATCCCTTCATTATGGGCCCTCGGGACAATTTCAAAAGGACCTTTTAATTAGTTGTTTATACATCCACTTTCACCAATGTTCAAAAGACTATAAGTTAAAGGTGAAGAATTACATACATGTTTAAGAATATAATACCTATAATGATCCAAATAATTAACATTTATTGAACACTTGTATTTGCATAGCTTGTGAAACAGCCATACAGACAATATCTCTTTGATTTTCATATTTTACCTATTAGAGTAGCGGGACTCAAAATGATCTGCCCAAGGTCACTGGACATTGGGACTGAAATGAAGGACTGATTCCAAAGCTCACACTCACAACTATGTTACTTTGTTTTCTAAACCAAGTTTAAATTTCAATAGGAGACTTGAGGAGAAAGAGAAATTGTGATGGGTCCTTAGCATGATAGAAATGAGAGGGAGAAAGTCCAGTCTAAGTAAGTAGTTGTATGCTGTGCAAGGTAAGTGAGACAGACCATACTGAACTGAGAATTCAAACATTAACATTAAAAAAAAAAAGAAGAAGATTTAGGACACTTGACTGAGAGAAGGCCTTTTGGAAATGTGGATTACCCAGCAGAGAGACTGTATTATTCAGGATTCTCTCGAGAAACAAAACCAATAGGATGTATACGTATATAGAAAGAGACTTATTATAAAGCGGCTAGCTCACATGATTAAGTCCAAATGCAGTGTGGGCCAGCAGGCAGGAGACCTAGGAGGTACAGAGGCAGATGAAGTTTGAAGGCGGTCTGCTGGAGAATTCCCACTTGAACAGGGGGGCCAGTCTTTTTGTTCTATTTAGGCCTTCAGTGATTGGATAAGGCCTACCCACATTATGGAGGGCAATTTGTTTTACTCACAGTTCACCAATTAAATGTTAATTTCATCCAGAAATGCTCTGCAAGTTGACACATAAAATTAACCATCACACAGAGCAAGAGTATATTTAAGACACCAGCAAAATAAGTACAGCAAAAGAAAAAACAATTTTTAAAATAACTCGGGATGTGATATTTCAGAAAAAAAACAAACTAGGACTGGTTATCTTGCCCTTATTTTGCAATTTAACATTTTTTTTTTCTATTTTGATTAAATGCAGGGTAGAGAGAGACAAAAAAACCTCTGTAATCACAATATTTCAGTGCTTGAGACCTCTAAAGGCCCTGACTCCTGGCCATTGCTGAAAATTTTGAAACATCATTATGTGAATATTTTCTGTCCAACCCTTTAGAAGATATAATGAAAGTGAATTGAATTCATTTGGTGAATATTAGGCCTGCCAACAATATTCTTACTTTCTGTAGAGACTGCAAGGGCAACATAGTATAATGAGCAAGAGCAAAGCACTGAAGTCAGAAAGGTTCATTTCCTAAATCTTTTCAACACTTGGCTATCAGTGCGATTTTTGGCAAGTTCTATAACTCTCTAAGCCACAATTTCCATATCTATAAACTAAAGATAATTGAGCCTATTTCCTAGTGCTATCATGAGGATTAAAGGAGTTAAAGCATTTTGAACTCTGGGCACAGTGTCTGACATATGATAACTCAATAAATATTCTTGTGATAGCCAAAGAAAGAAGAAAAGTAATTAAAGGGCATAATTCTAGGACCAAATCCATCAATCCATTCATACCTTCTACATTTTGCACAATGAATATTCTCGGTAAGAAGTCCACTGAGTTAATAATGGAATTATTAAAGAACCATCATTGACCTTATGCCCTCTATTTTTGGAAATCATATCAAGCATATTAAAATATACTCAAATCCCACATTAAAGAGAAATTTGGGAGGTAAACAGTTTCAAAAGTTTTGTTTTTTTTTTTATAATTGTGCTTTTGAAACTTTTTGGCTCTAAACTAAGTTGTTATTTATTGACTTGGAATTTTAGAAATCAGGAATTTCTTCAAAGTAAAAAAAATCTAAAATTTTCTAATGTATTTGAAATTTTACGGAATTTAAATTTAACGGCTAATGAAGTTGCTTATATTATGTGTTGTAGACATTTTAATGAACATATAAAACATTAACTGTAGTTTTGTTATATATTTTGGAGATGGCAAATTTTCATTACAGGTTATGAATTTTCTTAAGTTATTGTAAAGTTCACAGATCCCAGATATTATTCCTGTACTACCTAATGATAAAAACTGTCTTGCATAAGTTTTAAGATGTACGGGAAGATAGATAGATGATAGATAGATAGATAGATAGCTATGTTTCCATAATTAGTTAAAAATACCCTCATAATTTTTTTTTATTTTAAATCATGAAACATTTCACACATATAGAGAGGTATAAAAATAATGAAATACATTCTATTGTTTATTCCATCTCTTATCTTACTTCTAAGTCAATTTTCTTTCTTCTGGAAGTTATTTATTAATCCATTTTAGTTTGGGCTTATGGTTGAATTCTAGGTTAGCTGAACATAAATTTCTAGTCTCAAAGATAATTTTACTCAGCACTTTGAAGGTATAACTCCTCATCATCTGACCTCTGTTATTGCAGTTGAAAAGTTTGCTGTCAATCTAATTGCTCTTTGACTGTAGTCTGCCTATTAGCTTTTCAGGTCTGCTCTGTCTTTGGTATCCTGTATTTGGTCTATAGGGCACCCAGATGGAGAATAAATAGAGAGCTGTGTTTCGTCTATCTAAAGATGCTAGTCATTCATCCATTCTCTAAATTTTTAGACATTTTATTTTCAAATATTTCTTATCTGTCTGCTTATTTTTCCTGTCTGGAATTCTCTTAGTAGAATGTTGAACAACCTCATTTTATTTGTTCTTAAGTTGCTTTGTGTGTTTCTTGCTTCTTTCTGCTAATTTCCTCAGATTTATTTTTCAGATCACAAATATCTCCTCATATTTGTTTAGTGTACTATTTAACCCTACCTTTGATTTTTTTTTTTTTAACATCAGTGACAAAATTCTTTATAAATACATGTTCTATTTTTATCAACTTGAAACTTGTCAATTTAATGTTAGCTTATGTTCTGGAATTTCTTCTTCAATGTCTTTAATCATTTTAGGCCTACTTATTTTTTTTTTTTCTCTTTGTAATTGTTAATCTCTAATCTCAAGTCCCTGGCTCCTAGTAGTTCTGGTTTTGTATCTGTGGACTTCACTCATAATAGATTATAATTGTCTTTACAAACCCATTTTTCTCCCCTATGAGAATCCCTTGAAATCTGAGTGCGAGGAGAATATCTATAGAGCAATTTTTCCCTTATGTCTGCCAGTCCCAAGGGTTAATTTTCTTTTTTATTTCTTGGATGGTAGATTCTTCAGACCATCCAGATATTTTAACTTTGAATCTCTAATTTACACAAGCCCAGGATCAGTGTCTCAAGGACTCAAAAAAGACTTTTTTCACCCAGACTTTAGTGAAAACAACAAACTTCATTCTTGTCTCTGAGACGGTAGGTAGATTTTCTTTCCTAGTCCATACTTTGAGATTCTTAGACTTATGCATACATCTTAGTACCAATACTCTGCTTTACATGGGTCTAAAACCTCATGTTCTTTCTCTGTTGAAGAATGAAAATCCAATCTATTTATGAGTTGGACAATAACCTACCACAGTCAACCTAAGTGTAAATTTAACCTCTGTGTTTTAAATCTTCTTTGCTTTTAGTGTCTGAAGGCTTTTTTTACTTCTTGAGAATTCAACTGACAGTTAAATATTTATTGTTTATCAAAATCAGCAGTCTAAAATATTTGTTGTTGGAGGATTTTTATTTATTTTAGTCAGTGTGATAGGCTGTATTGTGAACCCCCCCAAATTCATATGCTAAAGTCCTAACCCCCAAAATGATGGTATTTGGAGATGAGGCTTTTGGGACCCTCCTTATGGGATTAATGCCTTTATAAGTAGACATACCAGAGAACTTGCTTTGTCTCTTCTTGCCATGTGAGACAGTGAGATGGTGGCTATCTGCAAGCCAGAAAGCCCTTGCCAGAACCAGAACATGCTGGCATCCTAATCTGGACTTCCAGCCTCCAGAAATGTGAGAAAATAAATTTGTTTTACGTAAGACATCCAGCCTATAATATTTTGTTATGGCAGCCTGAGCAGGCTAAGATTATTAGCCATCTCTCTGAAATATTGAGTTTCCAATCCCTTATTGTTCAATTAATATTGATGAGTTTTAAGGGAAAAATACCCTTGCTGCTTTTACCTTTAAATCAAGGACTGTGTCTCCCTAGTAAAATGGTCAGTTTGACTCCCCCTGAATTCAAATAAACCAAAGTATATGAGCAAGTAATGGGCAATATTTTTTAAAATCTAATTCATATGGAACAAGTAGTTCAATTCATGTTAATTACAAATGAGCCACAAGTTAAAGAATCAAATTTGGAAGAAAAGCCAAGATTAGAATGAGTTTACTTTGTTGGGGTGAAAAAAACCAACAAACAGCTTCTGTGTGAATGAAGGCAATCTATAGAAGACTAAAAAGTGAAAATTTCCATCAATATTGCATATGAAATATCTTGAGGGAGCGTGTATAATTAATAAAAAAGATGGGGCTATAATTACTGTGGTAGGTATAAATTATTACTAAGAGTCTTCCAGCTAATTTGAAGGACCTTTGGCTTTTATGCAGCTGTAGTTAGAAGTGAGAAATGTACTGCAGTAAAACATGTAGTATCTATTACAATCTTAAAACAAAGAAATCTGTTGGATGGCAGCAGTATAACCCTGAAGCATCCTGATGACCTGAAAATAATGCAGGCTCTACTGTGTGTGCAGAAACAAACAAACAAACAAAACAAGCAAAAAACTTAGTTTATAATTCATATAGGAGTGTATTCTTGCCACATGACCGAAAGGCTTTAAAAGCACCTTTTCATTGCATTTCAGAGGCTGAAATTAATAAAATTACTCAGTAATTTGGCTGTTGTAAATCGTGACCTCTTGTCATTGGCTGGGTCACAAATTTCCCTCTCCTTCCCTTTTTAAACACTGATGGGTTCAACGGAGTAAACACTGACTTCATAAATAAGCAGAAAGTCAGAGCATTAGGTTCTAGTAACTTTCATAATGGGAAGTAACCAGAGCAATTTAATAGGGGATGTGAGTAGAGAAAAGAGCGGAGGACTAGGATCGTGGTCAAGCAGATGATGGAATGAACACTTTATTTAAGTATGCCGGACTTACTCATGTACAAAGAAGCTTGTAGGTCACCGGAAACTATGAGAATAGCATATTAGGTTGATCCCATGATTAAGGGAGAAGACAGAAGTCAGTGAGTCAGGCGTATCTCAAACCAAATGTGTTCCTCTACCATATGTTATAATTATTACTCTTATGATTCTTACTCCAATAGAGATTTCACCCTGATAATATGGAATATCTTCTCCTTTCAGTATCACAAGTTAAAGAGTAAAGCATAGGATAGATTGGAGAGTTGGATAAAGCACTCGCTATTGCAAAGATTGTGGCCATCACTCTATCTTGGCAAAGCTGGAAAAGCAGATTTTCTGCAGGGCAGCATCAAAATTGGCTGATACTGAAAGAACCCATCTTTAAGGACATCCCTTACCAGATGACTTTCTGTCAGTCCTTTCCTAAACTAGACATTACCTTTCTAGATAAAACACACACAGCTGGTGTCACCCTTCTCCTGTTCTACATATCTCATTCTAGAACACAGTCATTTGTGATCATGAGAAAGAAGTGAAGAGAATGAGGAGACATGGACCTGGACATCACTGGGCTGCTAGCGTTAGCCAACCTCTGGCCTTTTATCAGATTATGCAAGAAAAAGAAATTCCTATTTGTTTAAACTACAGTCAGCAAAATTTCCTGTTACTTGCAACCAAACCCAATTTTAATTGCTACAAAATAGATAGTACTACTATTTAACAAACCCATTACCATTAACAAAAATTGCCACCAACAAGAACGCAGTATTTTATTTTCATAATAGCTCCAGTGTGAAGGTTCTAGATCAATTCACACCCCAAATTTACATTGGGAGAAGCCGACATAATGAAAGTTCTTGACTTATCTTGGGTTACCAAGTTAGTCTGTGGCAGAGCTAGACTTGAAACTCTGCTTGATGTCATTCTTTCTTTGTTAATTTATTCGTTTATTTATTTAACAGACTTTTGAGGATCTATATAAGACAAAAACATCTGTGCCCCAGGAATATGAATATTAATAGTTAGACAGTTTGTGCTCTCGAGAACCTCACAGTCTAGTGAGTTCATAGTCTTTCAACTCTCATTTCAGTGGTATTTTAATTCACCAGTCTACCTTCTTACTGATAGCTGTGGTCATGTGAGCTGTTTTTTGTTGTTATTGTTGTTGTTGTTTTTTAATCTAAATGCAGGTAATTTCAAGGGCATTTGTCTAATCAAAAGATATCTCTTTCATCTGTTACTTGGACATGAATGGAAATTTTCAGCATAATTTCAAAGCCAAAATTTTCTGAACAGTTCACCCTTCCTTCTACAAAGGGAAAACTGCTCATTTTTCTCACTAATGCTTCATCTGGATGACTGTTGCATTGAGATAGTGTGAGGCAGCCACACGTTTAGAGTTGGGGAATCAAATGCATAATAATACATTATAGAGTGCAAAAGAGAAGGACCAAAGATGTAGATGAAGAAAATAGGCCAAGAAGATGCTACAAAATATGGAAAGACTCTGGGCTCACATGCTAATTTAAATAGAGGGTCAAAATATTGTACCAAATTCAGAAGACCTGTAGAGCAGTGAGGATATGCTAATGAAAGTATCTGTAATATGCAGAAAAGACTCAGAAAATAAACAATGCCAACAGCCAAAGGACTGATAATGGCAAAGAGATATTTTCAGTCAATCAGTCAATCAATTGTTCAAGCAAGTAACTAAAAATAGTTTCTCAAAAACTATTATGTGCTTAGAAATGTGCTAAATGCTAGAGGGACAAACAAGGCATAAGAGGATCATAAGACAACACGTTTTTAGTCAGATAAGTTAGAATCCACTTGGAGATACAGGTGGGGAAAAGAGGAGAGACTATCGTGTATGGGAAAAAAAAATTAGACAATATTTAAATGGTGTGGAATTCAATGACAGGAGATAAGATGCAAAAAAAGATTTCTGGAAAGGTGTGATGTGTGATAGAGAGATTCTAGGACTGGAATCAGAGACCTCGAATCTAGTGGCAGCTCTACAAACTTAATGACCAAAAGATCGCATTAACTTTTGCTTCTTAGGGAAAAGCTAATTTAAGAAGATAAAATAAAATATGGAAGACCTTTTGAATATGTTAAATATTAGACACACATTATATGCTATCATTTTCATTTTCATGAAGTTGGAGTAATGGCAGAAGGTTTTATGGAGGAAAAAAACAGAAGAAGGAATGAAAAAACGAAAAGTATTTACATAGCTCAGGAAATAAGAGTGATGTTTCCTAAGAGCAAAGATGAAGGACACAGGCAGAAGTCCTGAGCTCTAATTGTAACTCTGCCACTTACTAGTTCACTAAACCTCCATTTCCTCACCCACCAAATAGGAAAAAAATCATCCTTTTAGCGACTCTCACAGGACATGAGGATGAAATAAAATCACAAACATTAAATTGTTCCACAAAAAGCATGTTCTTTTGGCTGCAAAGATCCTGGAATAGCTGGAACAGAGGCATGAGTTGGAGGTTAAATGAGACATAAGATGATTTAAAACCAGGTGACTATTTCCAGGACTGCCCCCGCCCCCCACACACAAAAAATGCTGATTCTATCTGCCATAAAGTGATATCAATCACTGTGGGAGCCTGAGTTGCCCAGTACCACCAGTGATATTTTGCTACCATCCAGTGCAACTCAACCAGTAAGAGTAGAAAAAGTATCCCCTAACTACCAAGGTGAGATATATAGTTCAATGTCTTAAATTATGCAAACTACATAGGATTCATCGAAAGAGAGACAAATGTGCTGTACTTTCCCCACTATCCAGTCACAGCTGTGCAATGTGACCTGCTGCCCCAGGTGCAGGCTAAAGGAGGTACATTGTTTGCAGAAGATTAAAAAATTTGTTTACTGTAAATGTATTATACAAAACCGATTTAAAAACTGTCTGCTTTTCATTATCACTATGCATCAGCAATTCTAAACAATGTCAATGGTGAACTATTCTATTGTGAAAAAAAATTCCTTTTGGGTCTAATTTATAGTCACCGAGGTTTTGTTTGAGTTTTAATGATATATATGTGACCTTCAAATTAGCGTATTTAATTATTTATATATTAATAAATACTATATTCCACATGAAGTTACTTTAGAGAACTTCCAGCTACCCAGTAGCCCCTAATCCATGTAGACTCAGCTACACAAGTTTGGTTCAAAGGAAGTTTGTAGTGGTTTGACATCCTTCAAGTTCATCTCCAAGTGCTGCAGTTCAATATACTCCTGAGTTTAAATATTAGATAAACAATAATTGCACCTGATTGTAAAATGAAGAAAGAGAACATCAGTTATTCAGGTCTGTCATTCTAGCTGGCTATTTGAAGTTCATATACGTGTTTAAACTTTGCAGGAGTGAAACAGAGTATGAACTGCACATTACTGGTAAGTGCAAATTTTAGATCATACATGAAATAATTTACCAAATTTGCATAACTTCTTTGAAGTTGAAATTTATTCTCTTTAAGTTGCTAATTATTTGCTTTAAAAATAAAAGATAAATCAAGAAATGAGTGATTATCACTGATTTTAACATGATCATTATTGAAAATAATTTTGTCATATAAAAGGAAAAAGTGTTAAAATTGGTCCACTCTGAGAGTTAAATAAATACTCTGGGTATTCCAGAAGGAGAGATTCTAAAGTTCCCTAAGCACGGGTTTTTGGAAGAAGGTTGGCGCTTTGTTTGTACTACAATAGACTGCGCTATTGAACATGCAGCAGATTTTTCTTCACAGCCAGCTCTACAGTAGGACATGCCCTAAGAATGGAAACACATTATCTGAAACATTGTGCCATATCTTCCCTCCAGCCCCTTAAAACAAAATCTATGGCATTGGAAAGCTCTTCAATACTATTATTTATGCTGTGAGCAGAAAGCACAGTGCAGTATTGAGAGATTGCTTTTGAGAGTGATACAACACTTATTCATTTTGTTTGGAAGATATAATTGTGAAATTCACCCAGAAATATGGGTCTAGTTATGCTTTCTGAGGCCTGAATCTAGCTGTTCTTACTTGTGTGGATAAGAACCATCTGTGATGTTCCCAGCTGAACAGAATCCTGGAAATGCAGACTACTGGAGCCCATCCCTGAGGATTTCAATTTAGAACATTTGGGGTAGAGCCTAAAATCTGTGTTTTAAATGATCAACGATTTCATTTAAGTTATTCTTGGACTAAACTTTAATAAATATTGAAAAACTGAAGGCCTCAGAAAAGTGGGACCCTTTTTACAATTTTTTTCCTATCGACTGTTAAGACGTTTTCTCATCAAGTCAGCCCTTTTGCATAAAGGATGAACATACAAACACATAAATAGGAAAATAGGTAAAAAATAAGCGTTACCCTCCCCATAATAAAACAAGAGGACAAAACAAGCATGGTAGACAAGAAGACTAATTGCCGTTGAGAAAGATAATTCGGGGGAAGGTACCTGTAATAGTGAAATGGTTTGTACCATTTCACTATTACAGGTACCTTGGTAAAGTACCTTACCAGAGTCAAAGGGAAGAGAAGAAATATTACATGATAGTTTGCTGTGGTCTGAGTGTGTTTCCCCAAATTTCACATGTTGAAATCCTAACCCCCAAGATGATGCTCTTGAGAGGAGAGACTTCTGAGAGGTGATTAGGTCACAAGGGTAGAGCTACTCAGCCCCTTGTTCCTTGCAGAAAGAAGTCTCTGAAACAGAAAGTAGGTCCACCATACGCTGAATTTTCTGGCACCTTAATGTTGGACTTCACAGCCTCCAAAACTATGAGAAATAAATTTCTGTTGTTTATAAACTACTTGGTCTCTGGTATTTTCCTATGGAAAGCTGAAAGGAATAAGACAGAGTTTAATAAATATAATGAAATTCTGGCCTTAAATTCTACTTTTAAGTGATTTTAGAAAGAAAAAAATTACATAATTTAAGAAGCTATAAACAAGAAATGTAATTTTTTCCTTAAAACCTCATATTTTATTTTTTAGTAGTAATGATTTTTATATGTGGTTTACAGTTTCATTCCGAAGTGTCTCTGGAGCATCCATTAGGTGCCAGATATGGAGATAGAACTGTCACCTCTCTGAAGAGTCTCTAGACTAGTCTGCAACTAATCTAGTTGCAGAGATGGATGTGTAAAGGTGTAGGGACTCACCCAGCACCAGGCTTTGCAGACGCCAAGCAACCCAGAGAATCATCACTTGCCTTTTGCTGGTTCAGCCCTCTCTGTGATTTAGTGTGACTAAAGATGGGGCCATGTGTGGCATTCGTGTGTGTGTGTGTGTGTGTGTGTGTGTGATCATGCATGCTGGTAAGGTATATTGGTGCATGTTTCCTAAGGGGTAACATTTCTCAAATAAAATAACATTGTCACCTGGACTGAGTACCTTGAAGGAAGCATTCACATGCCAGACTGAGTATAGAAGAGCATATGCCGGAAGAAGGATGGGGCGGGGATAGAAAGTATATCTCTTAAATAGATGTAAGTTCCAATAAACTCCTAGAGATTTCTTAGCATTCCCTGCCTAAAACTGGAGGAATATAACTGCCTGCTTCAACCACTGGACACATATATGGGCAGTTTCTATTAGATATCCTTCTCCTTCTTGTCACTTCTCATTTTGCCTCAACAGCCAGATGATGCTGTTACTGCCACGAGCCTCTCCCCAGCTATAGTCAGGCACAAGGAAAGCAGGGAGACCATCTTGTTCTTATATTAAATATAAGCCCCAAGGGTGATGTACACGGCACACTGTGTTCTTTAGAGTTGTTTCAAATGAAAAAAATAATGTCTGTGTGTGTTGGTTGGTGGTTTTAAGACATTTCATTTCTGAAAACATAGAGATAATAACAAGCGACAAAAAAAAAGGTTTCCAAAAAGCAAATATTCTCTCTTTTTTTCTCCCTTTAATGAAATACAGTTCTTTCTCCCCCTGAGGAGGCCCTTTCCTGCTCAACTGTCATTGTGTGCTCAGGGGAGGTTTTCCCCCAGTAATCTCTTAAAGCCTGATAGTTCTGTTGCTGGCCCTGTGTGTTTTTCTGGGGACTAATATCTTCCTCCCTTCCAGGTTTTTCCCTCTTCCCATTTGTTCCTCCCGACTCCAGAAAATCAGATTTGCTGGGTATATTGGGAGTTGCAGAGAGGTGACCTGGGGAAAGGAAGGCCTTTGTGATCAGGAAATCGTCCTTTATCATTTGAGGCCTGGGTCACCTGGTGTTCCTGCATTTGCTGTCTCTCACTAGAAATTTCATATAAATTTCGCAGTGGCAGTCCCTACCAAGTAACCAGAGATGACAGTATTTTATTAAAGTAATTAAAGGACCCAAACTCTAGTTTCTAGAGAGATTCTGAAATTTGATTTCTACTTTTAGAAATTATTTAAGATAAAACATTTAGGTGCAAAAGATACAAACATCCAAAAGGGCATAGAGGTGAAATACCCCTTCCTCATGCATTCACCACCCCCTCATCATCCACTGAGGTGGGTAGAACAGAGCCAGAAATTGCCCATAATCACACTCTGCCTTTCTGCTGTACATCCAATATGTGCTGTCATTATTTCAGTTTTTGAAGCTCTCCTGGCAGCATTGCCAGTGAAGATAATAATGGGGCCTATTATTTTCAATGAGCTCCATCAGGAGGTTTCAATGGGCCTGCTATCACTCGAACAAAGACACATTGGGAAGCAACACTGCTTTCTTGTCATCAAAATGGCTGCGAGTTTGTGTGAAGCTAGAGAACGCCCCTTTTCCTTTTCAGCCCTGTTGGATTTGAAAGGGCCACAAAAGGCAGTTTAGAAAGAAACAAGCCAGACTCCTCACCTAGTGTCCTTTGCCCTGGCCAGATGTATATAGGAACAGTTTTAGTCTTATAGAATCGATAAGTCAAGCAAAGTGAAACATGCTTTACCGTTGATTTCCTATTTATAGCCAGAAATATGTTCCCATGGGAAATATCTTCTGCTAGAATTAGAAACAGGCAAAACAAAACAAAAGTAAAAAGATACCTGCCAGCAAGGAAGTCATTTAGAAGGCGGTTAAGTTTAAGCCAAATGAAGAGATTCTACACCATTGGCCCACCTTTGAAATTTCTTTTCCGCCCCATTCCAAATTCTTCTCTTCTTCCCTAAACCTGAGAAGTTTCCCTTTGTCTTTACAGCCCTAACAACTATAGTTCAGTCCCAAAGTTTCTTTCATCTATACATTTACAGAGCCTTAACACTAACCTTTTATGAGATATTAAGAACAAGATTACTAGTCTAATCTTTTCTAAGAGTTGGCAATTTGCGGATTGGTAAAGTATATTTTTGGAGGCTTATAGATATGAGAGTCTGAAAAACAAGATCACTTATAATAATAGTTCTATCAGAGTTTGTTAAGTAAGAAATAAAACTCAATAAAACATTTCGAGTTTTGAGTGCGCATGTGCATACTTCTAAGCGTGTTCCATATTTGCTCATTTAATCCTCATGACGACCCACGAGAAAGAATGTTGTTGTCTTCAGTTGCAGATGAGGACACCATTGAAGCCTAGAGAGATAAAATCACTCGAAGATAACTCAGCAAGTTCCAAAACGGGACAGTTGAATATCTGCAGCCTTACTCAAGAGTCCACATAACATGGGAGGCCTATATGTATAATTGATCTGTTGTTTGAAATACTTCCTAATTTTTCTTTTTCTTGTTTGTATTACTCACCCCTTCCCAACCTATCTCTCCTTTCCCCTAAATATCTCCATTCAAGTAGTTAGAAAGTTTCTGGGCCATGTCTTCAAGTTTACCAGGGCAGAAGGCAGAGATAGCCTGCTAATCTCTCTGGTGTTTTCAAATGCAAAAATTCTATTAGATGATTTATTTTAGGACTTCTGAGTCAAAAGCATAAAAATGGAGGCAAGGCATTTGAGAGGAGAAGGATAGAAAATAAGGATTTTTAGAAATGTGGTGAACCTTCAGGGTTCACTCAGGAATGAGAGAGGTCTCAGCCAAATTATTCCCAACAGGGACATTTTTGGTGTGTTCAAAGATCTGTGGATACCATATTGTAATTTGCAGAACATTCAGCCTTTGCTACAGTGAGGTTGATCCAAAACTTGCAGCCAAGGCTTCAACGGGGCTGCTCTCCCATCTGCTGCAGGGGAGCCCTGGCCTTAATGGGCAGCACCCACTGCACCCAGTGAAGTTCCAATAAATGTGGTACCCTTCTGTTCCTGCAGACCTGAGCTGTCCAGTTCATCACTGCCACATACCTGCAATGTTCCAGAACTCTTATATTTCTAGCAGAAGGAGGGATGATGGTGGAAAAAGAATGGTACTGAATAAAACCAGTTTAAGTTCCCCTAAATGGGACAGTGGTTGGATGCAGCCTTATTATACCAGCTTCATCTTCTGCTGTGTTTGAAAAGGCACAATTAGACTTCAGCTATAAGTAGGCGAGAATGCCACATAGCTAGTCTGACCAGGACTGCAAGGTGAAAAATATTTACAATGACCATAGTAGGGTAGTGAAAGATCTATGTTTTCACAATGCCACTTGACTTCCGATTTATGTGTGGGGTGCTGGAGGGTACAGATAGGAAAGGGTGTTTTATTGATTTGGGTGTCGAATATGCACAGTTAAATATGAATAAAGTTATGATATTTATGTTTATTATCTCATTGCAAAAAAGGTTTGAGATAACAATGTCTAAAACAGTCTAGCAAAGATAACTTCCACAATGCATAACTATGCTCCTAATTACTTTCTACCTTTAATTTGGCACTAGCATTATCCCCACTATATTCTAGTTACTTGCACCCAGTAATTCTCCTCTCTTTCAAGAGATCGACAGGGGCTATGTTTTTAAGGACTTATATTTAGGATAAGACACATTACATTCCCCAATCTCTGACCACATACAATGATCGTACTTCTAATATCCATCATTTTTGAGAAAATATGTGAGTACATATTGATGCCCAAGCACTTATAATAACTTCACAGATTTGAAGCCACTAATTTGTTCTTATTGCCTGTACTATAGTTAGTGGTTTAAGCATTTTTTTTAAAACCACTGGACTCTAAATTTTTTAAGCGAAGATCATGTCTTAGTAATCTTGTATAAGCACAAGTTAAACACAGTGTCTGTGATATAGTTGGTGCTTAATAAATGTTTCTTGATGAATAATTTAATATTCTTATTCAGCTGAGGGTAAGCTAGAGAACAAAAATTATGAGAGAGATATTCATTCTTCTCTGCGGGGGTGCTGGCTGCCTAAATTTGTGGTAGTGATGGGAGAAAATGATACTTATTTAGTTAACAAACATTTATGTTGTGCTTACTATATAGTGTTTTTATAAGCCTGGCAGCATTCTAGTTATCTTACAAATATAATTAATCCTCTTTATGATCCCATGAGATATTATTATTTTTATTGTTGTCATCCTAAGACACAGAGAGGATGATCCATCCAAGAGCACATTATGACTTCGTCAACAAAAATATTTAGATTTTTTTCACGTGGACTATCATTATACCATCTTATATGTGTACATATGATTTAGGCCAATGGGAAATAATGAGTGAATTCGTTGATGATCTGTGAATCAAATGAGGCTTAAGTGTACTTTTTTCAGATAGATTCCCCATTCCCCCCAATACCACATCTGTAAAATAGCTTGTCTGGAATGGGGGTGGGAGGGTTCCAGGGCTGGGCACCTTAGACTCCAAATTTAAGGTCAATGTTTTAAATCATGAGTTGCTCTATAGAAGTCCACACCAAAAGCTATGTGGTTATTCATAAATCACTCTCGCTTATTTAGCAACATAAGCTATTTCAAAATATAATCTTCCAGGGATTTTCCTAGATACCTGCCCAACTAATTCATTCTGTCAAAATATCAGATTATGTGGATGAGTGGAAATCTTGCAAAGCAAATGCTAAAAGGTAGCACAACAAAAGTTAAAGCAAAAAGATCTGCAAGTGTTAGTCGATCGCAAGTTCAAAAGATGCTGATTATAACAAGACTTTTAAAAAGATAATGCCATTTTATAATCAATTAATAGATGTATAGTGTCTTATTTGTGGGGGGTGATGAGTCTACATTTGAAATCTGGGTTTTAATTCAGGCACCTCATTTTAAAGGAGAAAAATGATAGATTTATATTGCTCACAAAAAGTATGCTAGGGAAGACGAAGCATCTCCAAATTGAAACAAAGGGGTAGAAAATGTTTGGTTTGATAAAGGGAATATTCAGAAAACTCAAAACAATGGTTTTAGCATATCTGAAAGAAACTGTGGTGAGGGATGAATACTTTTACTTCAGAGTCCTGCCTTTCTATCTCTGAAATACACCTTCGTCCTATTTCTACTGCCTCTGCCCTAAAATGCCTCCTTATTGCAATAATTTTCTAATTAGTGTGCCTGCATCTCATCTCATATTTCTTCCACATAAACCCTTCACAACATCCCAGAATTATCTTTCCAAAACACAAATCTTACTGTGACATTTTCCGGCTTAAAAACCTCCCAGTAGCCTCGCAGTGCACACAGAATAAGCGTGAACCCGTCAACCTTACAAGGTTTCTGACTATAATTCATATTCATATCCTGCTACTCCTCTCCTCTCCCAACCCCAACCATCTCCATTTCCTTAAACCTATGCTTTGCTTCCCTATGACTAATCACTCCAAGGAACTTTGTGCTTCTAAATGTGTTTTTCTTTACACACACTATTCTTTCTCTCATTCTGGAATTCTCTGCTCCCCCTTCTATCCCCTAGCTAATGAACTTCTATTCACTCTTTAGAACCAGCAAAATATGCTATCTCTTCTACAAAACCTACCCTACTCCTCACAGTCAGTATTCAAGGTATAGCGCCTGCTCTTCAGTGCACCCCTAACACTTTGTACATAATTATCAGGTTATTGTTAGAAATTCATGTGCAAGTCCTTCTGCTTTGCCGGATCTTCAGCTTCTCAACGTGGTGTCTTTATGACCTATGACAAGGCCTGGTTCAAGACAAAGACTCAATTATTTTCTATGGAGTCAACGAATGTGAATAATACATTCAGGGGCAATACATGGAAGCAGAGATTGTTTCGATATAACAAAAACATTGATGATGATATTAATAATAATAACAACCATTCGAAGCACCTAGAAGGTGCCAAGCATTATCTTAGGAACTATGCATACACCATCTTGATCCACAGAACTGTAGGCAGTAAGTTACTTACAAATAAAGAATCTGAGAAAGAGGTAAAATAGCTTGCCCAAGATCAAACAACAAATAAACAGTAGAAGTGGAATTTGAAAACAAGTCCATCTGACTAAAATCCATGCCCCAAGCCATATACCAAACAGCCTCCTTTAACCTTCCAAAAAAATCAGAGGTATCCAGTTGATTCCATGGCTTCCTCTGAAGTTTTGTTTCCAATCATTTAAAGTGAGTATTTTTCTCAGAAATATTTTGGAATGATAACTTCACTTTTTGAAAGGTTGGACTCTAAGTAGATATAGCACCAAGGCAGGTGTGGCTTGGAAGCGTACAATCCAGCTTCCCTATTTCAAAAAAAATCCCTATTAGCACTCTCCGAGATAGCCCAGATATTTGCATTTTCTAAATAAAACTAGTGTATCTGTAAATGAACAGTTTCCAGATACATGTTTTAGCTGCATTTGCCTTCTCTTCAGGTTGATTCCCCAAACCCCTCCTATAAAGATTGGGAGTTCAGGCTGAGATATACTATCAGTAGCAGCCCTAAGGACACCTTTACATTGAACATTCATTGAAAAAATAAATTCTATCGAAAGAACATGGAAACGTCGAATACTAATGTTTAGGTCTCCTACTTAATGTTGATTGTATACATTCTGTATTGTTGTCTGCTCACTTCCCACAGTTAGCATTCTTTCTGAGTCTACAGAGGACCTATTTCTTAGGGCCATAGGCTCTTGCTTATGTTTGGCTATTTGAAAGCCTAAGAAGCATTCTGAACTTGTTTACTAAAAACTGCTCAGCATTTGCTTATCTCCCTACCATGGGATATATGCAAGGAGAAGTTTAATGCATTTATCTTCCCCCTCTGATTGCATCTTGCCATCTGTGGTGCATCCAAGAGGACCAGAGAGGCCTGCATCCATAATGATCGTACTTTAATATTCTGGATGTTACTGTAGATACTAATAGATTTGGGAGGGCACTGAAGCCTAGGGAAATATATGAGTAAATTGAGCTCAGTTACCTTCCTTTAGATGACTTGTCTGAAGTAGAACATCCCAAAGTTCACAGGTTTGTATGTGACATCTTTCAAAATAGCTCTAGATGTGCGGCCGGCTCTGTTCAAAAAATGGAACGTCAAAGGTGACTCAGCTTAGCTGAAGCAAGTTTAATTCAGAACATAATTTGCTTTTCTTTATTTGCACACTGCAGTTCTGGGGAATAAAAGCCATTATGGAATCAAAGGACAATTTGCTTTTTTGTTGTTGTTGTTCTGCACTGAATTTTTAAAGCCTTTTTTAAAAGAACATAAACAGATGAATGATACTAGATTCAGTGCAGCTTAAAACTAAGTACCTTGAGCTTTTTCCCATGATAAACAGAAACCAATTTTGGCTCTCTGCCCCCGAGCACAGTTCTGTGTGTACTCAGTGAGACGGATCTCTTCCTTGTCTGAGGGAAAAAGTCCAGGCAGGCATGGGCACTGATTCTCAGAGAGATGAGGATTTAAAAGATGTTCTTTTATAAATGTTTCAATCATCTCCCCCAAAAGTGAAGTTTCTCATTGCTTTTTAGGTCTCTCTGTCTCTCCAAATGTTGAAGGGAGATTCTGAGCCGGTCAGAGAGGTCTCTGGGCCTTTCTATGCATCTTGTCAGGTAGGGGAAATATCACTGAGTGGGGCAATCAGGGGAATTCACAGTTACACGCAAAGGAAAACAAAAGAGATGCTTTAATAGGGTGAGGGAGACAGTGAAGGTTCCAAGAGCCAAACAAAATGTATATCTGTAAGAGTTGTTGTAGGATGTTGTAGGGGGCGGCAGCAGAGAATGAGAATATTGGTATGAATTATGTATTAAATCCCTTGGACCTTCTTCACAAAATATCAGTAAAGGTGGAATTGCTTTTAATTACTTTTTGATTGCTGAGGTATTTCTCTGAATGTGACACTGCACAGAGGGTAGACACATCAGATCCCAGCTTATAATAGGAATTAAAGAAGAAACTAAGTCTAAAGCCGAGACAGAGAATGTGAATCTGTCTCCACCGTCCTACTTGAAGTGAGGATGCTGCATTTGCCTTTAAGCTCCCAATGAAGCCTTGGCCATGGAATCCCCAGGGAGAACATTGACCTGAGCATGGTGAAGACCTTCAGAAAATTCTCCGTGCCAAACATTTATCTCTACAAAGTAGGGGAGGACTTCACTACTGGCCACTGGATAGCAGGATTGTGACTACCATTAAGAATTCCCCTGCTGCAGTAAAGACAAAGGACAAGAACAACTAATAATGTGTCAGGGATCTACCAGAAGCTCAGCACTGGGGTGAAACTAAGAACAGTGTAAGGCACAGCTGTGACCACCCAAAAAACTTGCCAGCAAGCTAGGGAATCATGATAACACACAGGGCACAACTGGGAATAGAAAGAACTGAAAGAGTCAGGAAAGACATTCACTGGCAGCTTGGTGGGGGCTTCTCACCCACCCCTGGTCAAGATGTGAGGTACATCCCAGCACAGGGGTTGCAGTCACTTGGTGGGTCACCTATCAGCATGAGTTGGGGTGGTGGTTCTATCACAATGGGAGGTTAACTTTTTGATCCTTGATTAGGGCCCCACATTTTCATGCTGCATGGAACACCACAAATTCTGAAGATTCTGAAGATAGATAATGTTTATATAGGAGAAATGGAGGAAGAGGGTGGATTGTAGGCATGGAGAATGAGAATGGAAAGGTAGAAAGAGATGCTTCTTCTCTCTGTATTTATGAAAATCCATAAGAACTTTCTCAGCTCCAGACAAAAGATACCATAAATAATAACTATTTTTCATATAATTACAATCTTTATTGAGAGTCCAGAACTCATTTGTGATTCTTTTCACCCTTGTATTACTCTACTATAAAGGCTAGGCATTTAAAATACTCAGTTTCCCACTCTACCTTGCTGCCAGGGGTAGGATTGTGACACAGTTCTGGCCAATGAGATATCACCAGAAGGTCCTAGTGTTTTCTTCCTCAAAATCTAATGCTGTCCAGGAATGTCAACATAAAGTGAAAAATTCGCTTCTCAACTCTAAGACAGAAAATATAAAGGTTAATAAATGCATAATACGATGGGAGAGCAGAGGATGAAAACAACTCTAGTTTCTCATGGCATCACTAAACTATCATGGCAACCCGGAGTTCCCCATTTTTAACTTCCTATTTCATGCAACAAATAAAACCTTGTTTAAGCCATGGTAATAGAATTTTCTGTTATTTACTATCAAATTAATTCATAATTAATACACCTTCAATTCAATAGGAATCTCATTTATTTCCTAGCCTGTGTCACCGACTTATCTTCCCATAGGAGCAAACATAGCTCTCCAAGTTTTTACATCTCCTTCTGCAACAACAAAGTCTTCCTGAATTTGAAGCACACCTCCATTTTTCACAGGTGATACATTAATACCCAAAGTCCCATACTAATTGCCAGATGCTTCCAAAGGTATGTCCCATTGTCTATAAAATTATAAAACCATATTTAGCTCTAAATTAGTACTATGTTCTTTCAAAGTAAGCTTGTATGCTAGGTGAACAGTAAAATAATTACTATATATTTTGTATTTCTACATTAATATGGTGATAAACCATGGGATGGAATGTTTCAATTTATGACTGAATCTGTGATTTTAAAAGAGCTGGTTGAGAAATAAAAAATATCCAAACTACTTCTCTGGGTCAATGTACATAAAAAAATCAAGTCAATTATTTTCTAAAGTTTTTCTTCATAAATATTTCGTCAAATGAGTTTACATTTAGCATTTTGACCATAGCAAATATACTGGCAATATGCCAAAGTTACTCTTTTAATCTGTATTCCTCAGATATTTAAGATTTTTTCTAATATTATGAGATGTTATAATATTTGTTTATGACTTTTTTTTACTAAACTGATCTGTCTCAGTTAGGATACATTTAGCTGCCAGAACAAAATACCTAAATTACAGTGTCTTGAACCACTGCTTACTCATGCATTGTTTACTTAACAAAAATTCTGTAGGCCAATGATTAAATGGTTGTTTTGGCAGCTCAACGATATGATAAAGGACACTGACTATTTCTATTTCTTTAATTCTTCATTCTCCATGTATTTGTTTTCATCCCTCATGTTTATCACCTCATGGTCACAGAATAGCTGCCATAGCTCCAGGTATATCATAATCACCCAATAGCATTCAAGTTGGAAGAGAGGAAGAAGAGAGCTAAAAAAGACATTCTCTTTATACAACTCTTTCTTTCATTAGAGAAGAAATTAATTCTCAGATGTCCTTTAGAAAATCTGAAGAATTTTCTCTTTAGGAAATAATCCCAGAACAATCTCTGTAAGGGATAAGAAAAGTAGTGCCATTATTGACTTAGACTAATCATAATATGCCCTCTTTGGGTTCCGTTAGCAAAGGAAACATGTCCAAGGCCAAACAGCCAGTTACAAAGCTACAGAACCAACTATGGATCCCTCATCCCCTGATCATTGAAATGTTATTCATTATCTTCCATCACATTCTTATATACTCACTAGAAGTTAGCTATCAACAATAAGTTAATTGTTATATAAGCCTATTTTTAAAATAAGAGAGATAGCAATCACCTTAACCATGGCAACTCTAAAAGACTTTAGATGGTTATGAAATGCAAAACCATATCATAAAGTATACTTTGCTCATTCATTCATTCAATAAAATTTTACTTAATAGCTACCATATGCCAAACTTTGTTCTAAGTACTTAATGTTAAAAAAAAAAAAAAAAGAAAAACAGATAAAGAATTCTGCCTTTGGAGTGCTAGTAGAAGAAACAGACAATGAATAATAAACATTAACTAGTATTAAGCCTCTTTCTGTAAAAGGATTTTATTTCCTATGTTTGTTTTGTTTTCTTTTGTTTTTACCTCAAAATTGGTCATATTACTTGTTTCAGCTAATGAAATGTCAGTGGGGATGATGGGTGTTATTTCCAAGGAGAAGCTTCTGCTGTCTCTCTTTTCTCTCTACAAGGAGAAAGGCAATTTAGCATGGAACATTCAGAATGAAAATAACACTACGTACGGTCTCAGTCAGTCCGTAGAAATAAAATATCATTGTAAGTGATTGATTTCTTTTGTTACCATAGTATAATAGGAATATGATAGGAGTATGATAGGCTAAGTTGACAGTACCTGTAATTAATATAGTACATAGATGTACATAAGTACTACGGTAAAAAGAAAAAAAGTAGAGCAGAGTACAGAGGATCAGTAATAAGGTAGGGATGTGTGCAGACAGCAATAGTAAAAAAGTAAAATCTGAGGAGATGAGATTTGAATTTGCATTCTGGAATAAAGTGAGGGAATTTGCCAAGATAATATCTGGGAAAGGAGCATTCCAGATAGAAGCACCAGCTAGAAGAAGGTCCCTCAGCTGAAAAAATTCTTGGAGCATTTAGGGACCATTAAGGAGTCTTTCATGGCTGGAGCAAGTAAGAAAAAAGGAGAGTAGGAGATAGGTTCAGAGGAGAATGGGGCCAGGTAGAGTAGAGTTTTTGGAGGTCAAGATGAGGATTTTGGCTGTGATTCTGAGTTAGTTAGGGAGCTATTGCAGGTTTTCTGATAGAGGAATGAAGAATGCTAAGTTAAATTTTAAAAATATCACTTGGTTGCTGAATTGAGAATAGACACTTGAAGGACAAAGGCAGAGCAGGGAGGGGGACCAGTTAAGAGGCTGTTGCAGGAATCCAGGTTGCTGGTTACTTGAACCAGAGAGGTAGCCAAGGAGGTCATAGATATGATATAGTAAGATTCTGGATATATTTTGAAGGTAGAGAAACAGGGTATACTGATATATTGGGTATGGGGTGAAGAAAAGCAAGAATTCTGTGCAAAATAAAGTGTGCTCCCTTATAATACTAGCTATCATGCTGTCTAATGAGTAGAAGTGTTCAGCAATGTCATTCCTTCTGACCACTTGATGTACTCGCCAGTTGTTACACTGGGCCTATGAGTTATGCAATGCCGTTGGATCACCAGTTGTCAGTGTCAACAGTCACATGGCTTGTAAAATATCAAGAGAAATTAGAAATGAGCTACTTCTGTGTAGAAAAGACTCAGAATTCTTGCTACAGTGTTTTTTTGTTTTTTTGTTTTTTTGTTTTTTTTTACATCATATATTACATTATTATATGTCATGTATTGTATGGCATAAAACTAAAACTGTTTGGGGTTTTTTGGTAATGTTTTTGATAGCTTGAAATAAAACATTTTGCTTCACTAAACTAAAAAAAAGTCACTAGATTTATATTTAATAATAATTTTTTAAAATTGTACTGAATTTCATTCCTCAAGAAAGCGATGTTAAGTGTGGAATCTATATGAGGTCTTGTTGAAATTTACTATCTTCCAAAGGGGTATTAATGATACCACAAGTCACATGAAAAACAAGACAAAAATTTGATGAAGAAGCTTCAGTGTCTATTTCAAGTGAGTTGTTTTTTTAAAGATTATCCTCCCAAATGATTCTATAGATGCCCTTGCCAAATGTAGCCAAATTCACAGACATATGAAATCCCTAAGATCAAAGGAGAGATCTTGGTATATGTTCTAAGATTTAGTAGAAGCCATGGTGCATGGTGTAAGGAGAGGATAAGGGTAGGCATGAGAACACTGAGGAAGGCATAACTGGAGGTAGGGATCAAAAAGCAGGCTTTTAAATTTCATGAATTATGCTACAAATTAAGACTTCATCCTAAGATTTAGAGTAACAGTTCCAGTATAGTGGGAAACACAGAAGGTAAAATACAGTGGGTCGAGGAATAAGTAAGAAGAGAAGAATAACCACAAAGAAGGTCAATACCTTCAAAGTCTATATCTATGAAAGAAGGATGATAAAAGAGGTGGTGTCTAGAGAATAATGTGATCAAGATAAGGTTGCTTTAAAGTTAGGCAACACAAGCACATTTAGTACTGATGGAAAGGAAGCCAAAAATAATGATGTTCAAGCTAGAGGAGAAGGAATCTCCCCCTTTTGTAGAGTGGGAATGCTGAAAAGGTGAAAAGAATGGAGATCAAGAGCACAGGTGGAGAGATTAGCATTAGACTGTCAGTTCATACACCAAAATGAGAGGAAAAAGAAGAGAAGTACAGGTGTAAATAAACTGCTTTGGTCACCAAACTGAGAGGGTTGTTTGTAAGTTTCTATTTTCTTTTTGAAGTAGGAGGCTAGGACATATGCTAAAGGGTGAGAAGAAAACTGGCAGGAACAGAGATTTAAGAAGGGAGAAATTTGAAAATAGCTGTTGTGAAGAAATGGAAGTGAGAACTAATTAGGAAATCAACGGCAGCCCAGTTGAACTTGGATAGCATGAATTTAGAGTAGCATTAATCTGCTAGGTTGTAAGTTTATCCCCACCAGTGCTCAGTATTAAGTGCAAAAACTCAAAGATAGGTAGTTAAATTCAGTCAGAATTAGCTTTTTCGGGTGGATGTTGTAGAAAGACCATGGAGCCACATACTTCATGGATAAATGTTACATGAATGATACGAATAATCATGTTTATAAGTATAGCAAGAAGATGCAAGTCAGTACTGGCTGCATTTGTCGAAGAGAACAGTGAACATTTTCTAAGACAGGTGGAAAATGTCAGGGCATTCAATATGAGGGAAATTCATAGCTGATAGCTTAGGCGTAAATAGAGCACAGTACTCTTGGAGACAGGAAAAAGAGTTGTAGAAATGGTAGGTCCTGGGTGAGAAGTAATGTGAACTATATTAGACAGATAGGTGTGCCTAAGTATAAAAAGTGTGTGTGTGTGTGTGCGTGTGTGTGTGTGTGTGTGTTTGGAGCTACTAGGAATCTTGAAGCAAAGCAATGATACATTGTAGGCAGGGGTGGTGAATGAAGAACACAACACACATCAACTCATGTGCCTTTATCAACATCACTGCTGAAGTAGACAACTGATGTTTTAATTTGGTTAACAACAAATGAATATTCAGAAGTATGAACAAAAATATGATATTTATACAGCTTATACTATTCTGTATTATAAAGGTATTTTTTGAAAACAGTCTATTGTTCAGTTTCTAAAAAAGCCTCATTTCTTTCATTCTTTCAAGAAATATGATTAAGTACCAAGTACTGCTCTAGGTGCTAAAATTACAACATGGAAAAAAAATGAAAAGGGAAAAGGCCCGCTACACTGAGTTCACCTTTTATTGAAAGAAAAAACAGACAATAAAAAGTAAATAGATAAAATAATGTTATGAAATGTTGTGGTATGTTCTTTGGAAACAAATATATTGGTGAGAAATGAGCAGTGCCAGTACTCAGGGGATCTTTTATAGTTTTTAATCACGTGGTCAGCAAAGGCCCAACTGTGGAGCTGACATTTGAAAATTGCTGAAGGATGTAATGAAAAAAAGCCATGAGGTCATCCAAGGTGATTGTAAGGACTTCAGCTTTTACTCTGAGTGAAAGGGCAGGTCATTAGTGGATTTTGAGTAAAGAGGGGAACATGATCTAATTTAAGTTTTAAGAGCATCACTTTAGCAGCTGTACAGAGCTTAGAGTGGGAGGACAAAAGGAGAAATGGTGAAGCAAGTAATAAGACTGTTACAGTCATTTGAGAGAGCAGTAATGCTGCACACTATGGGTAGCTCTATTGTGGTAATCTTCTGGAATATGGATGTATTCTGAAGGTAAGGCCAAAAGGATTTACTGAGGGAAGGGATATAAGGTATGTATCAATAAGTGAAGTCAAAGATGACTTCCAAAATTTGATCTGAGCCAAGGAATAGATTTACCACTTACTCAGGTGGAAAAGACTGTAGGTGAAGCTCAGGAGTTTACTTTTGGAACTATAAAGTCCGAGATGCTTATAAAACACCCAAATGGTTATGTTTAGTAAGCAGCTGGGTATATAAATCTGGACTTTAGATGAAAGTCCAGGGTGGAGATATAAATTTTGGAAGTGTTTGTCTTACAGATGAGTATAGGTAAAGCATAAAAGAGTCCCAAAGACAGGGCTCAAGAACCCCAGAGGGTTTATTGGGAGATCGAGGAATGTGTTGGTAAGGTAGAAAGATGAGAAGAAGGTTGCATCCTGAAGTCATGTGACAAAAGTGTTTCAAAGAAAATGAAATGATCAACTATGTCAAATGGTACTGAGAGGTGATACAAATGGATTCTGAGAGTTAACCATTTGTCAGCGTTGAGATGATGGAGAAGGGAAGGTTTCGGTGGTAAGACACCCAGTTGAAAGAATGCATGAGGAACCAACATGAGAATGAAACAGCAGGCACCAATCTTTATTGCAGAGAGTGAGCTTCCATGCTAGGGGAACCCATGAGCTTTATATATGTCAGAGAACAATAGCGGCATTCTGCCATACATGCGTGACAAAGTAAGCTGAATCGTGCTTACATAAGCTAGGTGTAGGCGCCCTACTATATCCATGCAACATTCTAAATCCAAAGTCCTATCCCTAGCCATGAGCCCGGATCACAGGCAGACCTGGGACCAACCAGGCCTGGGACCCATACCATTGGATTTAGCAACATGGGGTTATTGGTAAATTTGACCAGAGCCTATCATGGGGCAGAGAGGAAGACTTATTGGTATAGATTTAATAGAAGATAAAGGGCGAATAATTAGAGATAGCCCATGTGAACAGTTCTTTTGAGAAGGTTTGTTATACATGGAGAAAAGAAATAAAGCATTAGCCTGAGGGGGACATACAATCAGGAAATTTTTTTAAGTTGGAAAAAATTTTGGCACTTTTGAATGCTGATAGAAATGATTGATAAAAGGGAGAAAAAGTGATGATGCCAAAGGGAAGTATAGAATTGCTGTTGTGATCTCTGAGTAAGGAAAAGGAAATGGGACCTAGTAGATAAGTATAGGAGTTGGACTCACACAAAAGTATGCATACTTTATCCATAATACTAAACAAGCAGGAAACGTATATGGATAAAGATTCAAGTATGTGGTAAATGTAGTAGTGAGAAATTACAGAAATTTTTTCCTGATTCAATTTTCTCAGTGAAATAGGAAGTGATTTACAAATTTAAAAATAATAATGGCATGTTGGATATAATAAGATATCTGGAAAGTACCTAGGGGCCATTTGAGGTTAGTCAATATGAATTTTAGTTAGACTAATTAATAAGTCATGTGTTTTTCTTTTTTTTTAGACACATCAGCTTATGTTAATTCAAGAACAGAAAAGACAGGGATTTAGGTTCAAGAAAGAGTGCAGTTTCGTCAGGTGAATATAATTAAGCCAGAGTGGACAAAGGGGGTTGAAGGAGCATGCTAAAATGTGAAAACATTGTCCCTGGGTAAGGAAAATGGAGAGAAAATGAGGTGAGTGAGGACAGTGAAAAGGTTGTGGGATTATTGAATCGTCGGTCCCGATGGGACAGGAGAATTTTATTATTGAACTTAGAATTGTTGATTTATTTCAGAACTACCAATAGTTTAGCCAGTCCAAGACTATAATTTTTGAATTCAAGTATTATAATAGTAAAATGTCCTGATCTAATCACAAGTGAAGCCTAAATTGAGTCAAGTTTTAGTAACCTTGAATTCCATCTTCCTATAAAGAGGAATCTGGAAAGACTGTGCCAATTTTGCTATATATTGGGAAATAATACATTACTTCTTAAAGATAGATAATATCACATAAATTGAAGAGGGCATGATTTGTTCAACAATTATTGTTTCTTAAATATTTGAAAATACTGCCTCTTAACCAAAAGATTACTGGTTTTATTTTTTAAATTTGATCTCTTATTGATACTTCTAGCTTTCCATCCCATATGGATAGTAGACATGTATGCATTTTGTTTTCAGGATGCAGGGACCCCATCTATCCTTGGTAAAATAAGAGTGAAAATTAAATATAAACATTGGGATGAGTACATAATAATGAGAAACCTAAGAAGTGGCACCAGAATGATAATTTTTATTCTCTACTCACAATGGTACAAATGTATGTCCTCCTGGAACTGACATATAGAATCAAGCAATTCTGAGGCACATTTTTTTTTCCTTTGAGATGATCATATGATAAAAATCCCATAAAAGAATCAAGGCATTGCAAAGCCATTTTCTAGAAATTTTGCAGAGGAATAGATATGAAAATCAGAGATATGTTCTGTGGTACTGAACTTTGGTTTTTCTTGAGGTGATTGACATACCAAGATAAAAAAAACCCCACCATTTTTGTATCATTTAACACCTACTTGAGGGCCCATGAATAAAAATAAGAAATAAATATAAGTGTTTAATCCATAATGGATTGTGAGCCCCCTGTCCTGGTGATAAAGCCTCTAGTGTTTATAGATATTGTCACTGACTTTCAAATCAAAGATAGCAGAGGATGCTAAGCTGAAGAGCTAAAGGATAGAATTATACTATCATAACTTCTCAACTGTCAAACTAGAGTACCTGGTACCACTATACTTGAGTAGAAGTCCTTAGAAGTAAAACTGCAGGAGGTAAATTCTTACACCTCATTTTTCTGTTCATATCTCTATTTTGTCCTATTTTTATACAGACACACTCATCTTCCCAATCAGAAATCTTATTAATAACTTTGGAAAGGATTAGGTCAGAAAAATAACATGCTCAGAAAAGTTTCAAATAAGTTGGATTTAGATATAGGGTAAGCTGTAGGCACAGATGTCAGCAGACGTCGTTTGTTTTCAGTGACTACTCTCCACAGAAATTTTGTCAACTTTGGAACAACTCAAAAAAGCAATCGGACAAAATATATGCAAGTGTTTTCAGAAATCAGAAAATAGGCAGGCAGGACATGATTCTTGAAAGGAGGGAAACAAATGAGGTAAGCCCTATCACTCTTTGAGCTTATTGCATGGAGGCAGTTTTTAGGTTGCAGAGTGGGATAGAGAATATAGACCCCTGTCTCACTGGGTATAGGAGATAGAGTTCAGGGTTTAGGAGGCCAAGAAGCTAGAATTCACAATGGCAGAGTACCAGGGGGAAGAGAGCCATGCAATTAGAAAGAGCAAGCCCTGGAGATCAATAGAGGTTTCCCGTGTGCCTTCAGCTAAGTACTACTCATCAACACATTCACATGAGAAAACTAGCAAAAGTGGAGAAAGAACTGCTGAAATGGAGCAAGTGGAGCAAACCTCAGAGACCCCACAGGGCTGGAAATAGTTTGATTTCCAAACAGTAGGGATGAAAAACTTTTCAATACATGGGGAATTGAATAGAGTTCTTAAAATGGTAATGCCTCAGTAATAGGCCAAATTAGTCCTAGACTAAGGACTCTTCTGGGTTTCCTTAACAAATCCTAAAAGCAAGTCTTAAAAGAATCAAATTGTTTTCAAATAAACTAACTCCATCCTAGAACGAAGCCCCAGTATTCCAGTATATTTAAAGGGGTGGGGGGAAGAATAGTCCAGAAATCCAAAAATTAAAATTCACCATGTCTGGCATCTAATACAAAATTATTATACATGCAAAGAAGCAGAAAAATAAGCCCCATAATAAGAAGCAAAAATCATCAATAGAAACAGTCCTAGAAATGACATGGATGATTGAATTTGTAGAGATGTATATCACAATGCCATTTAGAAATTTACTTCATGTGTTTAGGAAAGTAGAGAAGAGTGAGCAGGATGAGAAAACATGATACACACATACATACTTACAGACATAGATACACACATACATACATATGTATATACAGATATATAGATAGCCAGATCATACTTTTTTAAGATGAAAAATACACTAATTGAGATTGACAGACAATTAGATACTACAGAAGAACAAATTAGTGATCTTGAAGACATAACAGTAGAAAATAACCAAAATAAAACAAAGAAAGGAAAATAAATGAATCGAGCACTAGTGAGTTGGAAGACAATATTAAGCAACCTAACATACATGTAATTAGAATCTCAGAAAAAGAGAAGGAGAAGGTGAGGAGAGTCAGAAAAATATATTTAAATAAATAATGGCTGAGAAATTTCCAAAGTTTATAAAAACTGGAAACATACAAATCCCAGAAGCTCCACAAAGCCCAAGTAGAAGAAACAGGAAGAAAACAGTGAGATACACCAAAATCAAACTGCTTAAAATAGTGACAAAATTCTAAATCAGCTAGAATAGAAAGACATGTTATACATAGAAAAACGTAGATAAGGATGCAGCAAATTTTTCTTCAGAGACAATGAAATATAAAAGACATCTTTAAGTACAGGAGAAAGAGGAACCCGTCAACCTAAAGGGGGAAGGAAACCCTTGAAGAAATGAAGGATAAATAAAAGAGTTTTTAAGAAATATGAAAGCTAAAAGAATTCATTACCAAAAGTATCTGTGTTCCAAGAAATATTAAAGTAACTCTTTTAAGCATAAGAAAAATAATACTAGATGGAAACCAGATCTAAATAAAAGAATAAAGAATATTGGAAAGGGCGAATATATGGATGAATATGAAAGAAATTTTTTCTTAATTTTAAATTTTTTTCAGAAAATAAATGACTGTTTAAAGCAAAAATAATAACAATGTATTGTTTATAATACGTGTACATATGAAATGCATGCCAACAACAGTAAGAAGGGAGAAATAGAAGTATACTACTATAAAATTCTTATACTACATGAGAAGAATGATAGTATTGTTTGAAAGCACCCTGATTCTATGAAAATATATACAATAAACACTAAAACAACCACTACAGAAAACAAACAAATAAACACAGACAAAAAAAAAATCCAAAAAGAGTTATAGCTAATACACGAATCAAGGAGATAAAATAGAATTATAAAAACTACTAAATTAATCCAGAAGAAGGCAGAAATAGAGAGAAAACAAATAGGACAAATAATAAAAACTAGTAAAGTGATAGATTTAAACCTAACCATATCAATAATCTTATTAAATGTAAATGGTCTAAATATCCAATTTAAAGGCAATGGTTATCGTATTGGGTAAAAAGGCAAGAAGCAACTACATGCTATTTATAAGAAATTCACTTTAAATATAAAGATGCAGGTAGGCTAAAGGTAAAAGAGTAAAAAAAATACCATGCTAAAAACTATTCCAAGTAAAACTGGAGTAGCTATTTTAGTATCATAAAAAGTAGAATTCATAGCAATGATTATTACAAGGAATTAAGAGGATTGTTTCATAATAATAAAGGGATTAATTCTTCAAGAAGATGTAAAAAGCCTAAACACTTATGAATTTAATAATAATCATCTAAATATAAACAAAAACAAACAATAGCCAGGAAAAAATAGAGAAATCCACAATTATAGTTGGGAGTTTCAACATTTCATTCTCTGTCATTTATAGAATTAGACAAAAAGTCAGTAAGTACATAGAATACACAAACAATATTATTAAGAAAGTTGACTTATTTGATTTTTGTAAAACATTGTACCTAGCATTTTTTTTCAAGTGCACATAAAGCATTTTCTAATAAAAAATATATGCTGCCATAAAATAGCTCTCAATAATTTTAAAATGATCAAGTCTTATAAAATATGTTCTCAACCATATTAATTTAAAAATAAATAATAAAAGATCTCTGGAAACCTCCAAATACATTGTAACTGAAAAACAAATGATATGTGGTCCAAATAATAAATCACAAGAGAAATTAAAATATATTTTGAATTGAATGAAAATGATAATACAGCATATTGAAATTTATGATATGCATTTTATTCAGTGCTTACAAGAAATTTTATAGCATCGAAAACATAATTAGTAAAGCAGAAAGGTCTCCAATCAAATTCACCTTAAAGAATTAGAAAAAGATGAACAAATTAAACCCAAAGTAAGATGGAAGGAAATAATATAGATAAGAGCAGAAATTAATTAAAGAAAAAAATTAGAGACACGCACACAAAGAGAATAGCAATAAAAAGAAAAACCAATTCTTTTTTAAAATTAACAAAAATAATAAACCTCTAGTCATACTGAACAGGAAAAAAATACAAACTATATAAATTACTAATATCTGAATGAAAGAGAATCTATCACTACAGATATTACAGACATTAAATAGATGATAAAGGAATATTTTGAACAACATTTACTAATAAATGTGACAACTTAGATGAAATGGAAAAGTTTAAGATAAACTGCCAAAGCTCACTCAAGAAGTAGATAACCTGAATATTTGCATATCTGTTAGAGCAATTGAATTTCTAGTTAGATCTTTCAACAAATAAAAGTCCAAACCCAGATGGTTTTACTGGTGAATCTTATCAAACATTTAAAGAAGTAGTGATACCACTTTTACACAAACTCTTTTCGAAAATAGAAGAGGAAGCACTTTCCACATTATTCTGTGAAGCTAGCAGTACCTTGATACCAAAACAAGACAGTCATTACAATAAAACAAATCTACACGCCAATATTCTTTATGAACATAGATATATAAATTATTAACAAAATTTTAGCAATTGAAACTAAAAATAATCAAAATGAGGAGACATTATGACCTCATGGGCCTTGCAGACTCAGTCACAATTATTCCACCACACAGCACAAAGGCAGCCACAGATAATACGTAATCGAATGTATAGGGCTGTATTTCAATAAAACTATTTATGGACACTTAAATCCAAAATTCACATAATTCTTACATTTTACAAAATGTTAATGTTGAATTTTTTTCCAACTACTTGAAAACATAAAAAGCAACCCTAGCCCACAAGCCATACAAAAACAGATGGTGGGCCAGATTTGGACAATGAGGCATAGTTTGCTGTTCCCTACTATGGAGCAACTGGAACTCACACACTGCTTGCGAGAATATAAAATAGTACAACCACTTTGAAAACAGTTTGCAGTTTCTTAAAAAGTTAAACATACACTTACTCTATGATCCAGCCACTTCATTCTGAGGTATTTATCCAAGAGAAAAGGAAGTATATAACCTCATAAAGACTGGTGCATGAATATTTATAGTAGCTCCACAATAATATATAGTAGTTCCACTGGAAACAATTTAAATCTCCATCATCCAGTGAATGTGGATAAACAAATTATGCTATATACATGCAATGGAATCTCAGCCATAGTAAGGAATAAACTATCAGTACACAAAAAAACCCACAGATTGCATCTTCAAATAATTATGCTGAGTGAAAGAACCTAGTTTGAAAAGAGTATATACGGTATGATTCCATCTATATTAAATTCTACATAATGCAAGCTCGTCTATAGCGATAGAAAGCAGAATAATAATGTACTGGGGGTAGTTGGGCAGATAAGAAAGCCTTGGATTTTAAGGAGCTACAAGAAAATTTTTAGGGAGATCAATTTGTATTTTCCCAAGCCTTACAATTTCAAATGAGACAAGGTAAATTTGTTGTGATGAATTATGCCAACTGGTAGGTTGAGAGTGAGGAATCTAAATTGCACCTCTAAAAATTCTAAGTGCCAAGTGGGAATTTAGAGATAATCTATCCCAACTCCTTCATTTTGTAGATAAGTAAATTGAAGTAAAGTGACATTGTAACACATTTTAATCATTTTGTTACATGCAAATCAGATATTAGCTAAGGAACTTTGGCCAAGTAATAGTAGACAAGCTTATTTAGTTATATTAACAAGAAAAATATGAGATCATAGCAAAGATCTTAATGATCAGTGAATCACTACCTTCATTATTTTTCCTTCCTATATATGTGTTAAAGTTGTCAAAACATGCACATCTGAAATGTTGTGCATAGAATGTAGTGCATAGAATTCTGGTGCAATAGGTTAGTGTATACTTTCTAATATGTTCCATTTTAAATAGTTTAATATATAAATAATTTTTTTAAATGTTGGACACATGTAAATTAATATATTGGCCCAAAAAAATCAATAACAGCAGTCTTTTTAGGTTTAGGTATGACTTCATCTTGAGAGAGAAGATTGGTGGGAGGTAATAATACAGTGTTCTCTGTTATACGTATAAAACTATTTAATTCAGCACTGATTAAAGGGTTGAAATAAGTATAATATCATTGCTTTTATTTGTATACCTGAACCCCAGTGGAAACTCTGAAGCCCAAATTGATTTACAAAGCTCCATTATTCTCATGTATTTTTCTTCTGTAAAACTTATAACTCAGCGTGGTATTATTTCACAAACAAAAGCTTTGCAAGGTTATCTTTTCTTCTGATTTGTCTGGTAGCTCCCTTTCTCCAAGGCTTGTATTACGCATTCTGAATAGGACAGTGTGAATGTAGTTAAGGGTCACGCATATGGTATAAAGAGGAGGGGATGAGGAATTAATTTCTCAGTTTTTCTTCCCTGGCTTCAGATCAGTTTTGCGAGTTACTATTCAGAGCTCAGAGGAAAAGAGCAAACTGCTACAGCTGTTCTGCATTATAAAGCAAGAGAAAGAGAGAGGGAGAGAAAGATTAGATTTTATTTGCACACAAAATGAATATCTGTAGTCTGTACACTCTGTTTGGGAATAGCTCAGTGTTTTAGGTTGGGTAGGTTTTTTTAATGTTCTTTTTCTTTGCCTCCCAAATTCCACTTAGTTCATGAATATCATTAAAACTCAGACAGAGTACCCTTCTGGGCCTCATTTATGCAAATTGTGGACCATTCAAAAGGAAGAACATAAAGGTGATACCAAATGGCCAGGAAACTGCACTGTGAGGGTGGTTATTGATGAATGAAGGAATTTGGAGAACAGGATTAAACCATGACTGCACTAAGCTGGTATAACAAATATTTTGACATCAAAATGAGGTTTTAATGTGAGGTAACCATGACATTCACTAAGATGATAAGATTAAAATGCTTTTAAAGACAAGAAAACATAAAAACAGGTGGACTTACCTGCTAATTGAGAAATCACATGCATTGATACAGGAGAGATTTGGTAGCATATTTAAATAAACATTAATTACTTCATAATATAGAAGAGACTTTAGTGGAATTTGTCATACTTGTTCCTAGCTATGGTCAACCGGTTAGGCCTCTAAGAAATGAATTAAACCTAGCCTGGCCTCTTCTACGTGACTAAATTCACTGGTCGTGCACATGTTTGCAACATTTTAATAGCAGATCGATGGTCCCACCTTAACTTGTAAAGCTCCACTTTAACATCTAGATCTATTAGCTATGCAACGGTAGTTGAAATTTTATTGCTTCTGTTTAGAAATGGTATTGTCACATCTGCTCTCTTCCCCAATGGTCCAGGGGTCAAAGTTTGATTTGGTTTCCTCCTTCCTCCAGGGTACTCAGTTTCTCCCATTTTATCCCAAATGCAGTACCATGGAATTCAAACAACTTCTTTTTCTTCTTTCTCATACATCCATCAACTTTTACTCATCCTTATCTTCCTGTTCAAGAGAACAGACTAAGGATCTACATCTATTTCCTTTCTCCTCAAGAAGAAAATGACAGAAACAATATTTGCAAATAAAAAGAAACCATAGTATATCTGGGAAGATGGTAGTGAGGGGAGGAGTAAAAAGAAGGAATAAAAGGGAACCATAAATGAAGCACTTATGGGAGAAAGTCAGTATAGAGCAGGGGTCTCCAACCCCTGCAGAAGAGTATCACATTAGCAGGAGGTGAGTGGCGGGCAAGCAAGTGAAGCTTCATCTGTATTTGCAGCCACTCCCCAGCGCTAGCTTCACTGTCTCAGACTTCTCATTAGTGATCTAGGATGCTAGCAAACAATAGAACAAATTCTTCAAAGCATTAAAGAAAAAATAAATTGAAACTTATTTAGGTGTTTAGGTTTCAAATATTTTTTGTAATAACAGAACGTGAAAGAAAAACTTTTACTTTTTATTTTCATTTTAAACCAGAGATCAGCCTGCTGCCTGTTTTTGTATGGCCTGTGAGTTAAGAATGGTTTTAACACTTTTGTTTTTTATTTTTATTTATTTTTTTAATTAAAAAAATTTTTCAATTATAGTTGGCATATAGTATTGTATTAGTAAGAATGGTTTTATCATTTTTAAATAATTTTTTAAAAATTACTTTAGTAACACATGAAAACTATGAAATTCATATTTCAGTGTACATGAATAAAGTTTTATGGGAACATGGCCTTACTCGTTTATTTATGCATTATCTATGGTTACTTTCTAACTACAACAGCAGAGCTGTGACAGAGACTACATGGTCTGCAAAACCTGAAGTAATTACTCTCTGGCCCTTTAGTGACAATGCCTACTTTATACCCTTTGTTTTTGTTCATCACATTCAGATTAATCTTTCACTCCCCGCAAAAAGATTTATACAATCCCATGTCCCATTTCCTCAGGGCTGCCTAAATCCTGCTAGGTAACATGAGAAGCAATGAATACATTAGCAAGAATCATATAAACAGGCTAAAAGGTACTAGAATTCTAGCTAAAATGAACTCTACAACCAGTATGAAGGCAAAATAAAGATATTTTTGGACATGCATGGACTCATAAATTATACAGCCTCTCAAGGCAGCATTCCAAAGCAGCAAAAGAGTAATACAAGAAAAAGGGTGATATGACACAAAAGAAATAATGGCAGGAGAAAATGATCCGGACACAATAAAGAACATAGCAAGGAAATTAGAAGGGATTCCACTGGACACACACACACACACACACACACACACACACACACACACACACACGAATCATTCTCATTTGAGCAGAGATTTAATTACAGAATTATCTTTCTTTCTCTATCAATTCATTCTTGCTATATAGATCTAGAGTAAATAACATTTATATAATAATAGTCTGCTTTTATTCTATTTCGGCTATTAAACTTAACCTGAGGGCAAAGAAACATGAAAAGTGTTTATAGGTCAGAATATAAATTTGGTATAACTTGATAATGAAACAATAATAATATAGTTCATCAAATCAGAGGTAAGAAATAGGGTTATAATGGCCAAATCTTTTTTTATTTCTAGGAAGTCATGACAGTCTGAAGTTAGGCAAGAAATAGAAGTAGAAATAGCAGCTAACTAAAATTTTAATTGTGGTTGCCTCTGGAGAATGTGAGGAAAACTTTTACCCTTTATATTAATTTTAGACACTTTATTGTTTAACTATGTTCAGGGTACACCCAGGATGACAAATACTTAATCTTGTTTCCCATTCTCTCAGGGCTTCTTAACATTTTAATGGGTAACAAGGGTAGCTGCAAACACATGGACACACATTAGCATGGATCAAATAAACAAGTTAAGAGGCAATATAATTCTAGCTGAAGTGAACTAGTCTCCATATGTCCCTCAGAGGCTGGAGCTGGAAATAGAATCACCTCCTGTGATGGCCCAGTGGGAGAGAGACCCCTGGTCTGTGAAGCAATTTGCCAGCCCTCTGATGATATCCTTGCACACAGGGATTTCTTTGATTCAAGGCTATTCTGGGGTCAAACAATTACAGAAAAATGATCAGCGGAAGCAGATACATTTGAGTCAAATGATTATTATTTTTAGGTTAAGCCTGGAAATTAAATTTGGGTCTGACAGCTTAGGTGGGCGTATAAATAAATGGGTGCCCATGAATTCTGAGGGTGGAAAGGAATCTGGGTCAGTTCTAGGGGTCTGTTGTGGACTTGGCCACTAGGTAATGGTTTCTAGACCCCAATTTATTCCAAATATTTTGTAGCCAACCAAGGATGACATAAAATAACTCCACCCCCCACCCCCTGAAGAATCCTTCCACTGAAGAATTCCTGATCTCTTAAAGTCAAGCTCTCTCCTTAAGGTGCACATCAAGCTAAAGTCAAAGTAGTTCCTACTGAGCCCAGGGAAGTGGCTCACTCAGCATGAAAAAAGTACAACCCAGCAGGCTTCCTGCCTTCAAGTGTTTTTCTCTGACTAAAGCAACATGAAATGGAAAGAGAACAGCAACCAAAACAAATAGTTCAAGCAAATGTCTTTTGCAGATAAATTACCTGGAGAGCCAGGCTGACTTTCATGGGTACTCTCCTCTCAACCATGTTATTTCTTGTCTTCACTCAAATCTACGCAACAGTAATCTATCTTGCAGGATTCATGCTTTGTTTATTGGCCATGCTGCTGTACAATTTCATGAGAAAATCTAAATCCTTGAGGGGATTTTTTTTACTGCTTGTTTTTAGGGACTTTGGCTTACAGTATTTCAAGTTATTTTTGTTCCCAATTATTAATGTCATTGACTTACCAAATTCTACTTCCTCCTGCTTTTCCCCACTTCCTCTTCTTCCCCTGAGCAGTTTTTGTTGCTTGAAGAGTAAAGTTCTGACTCTCTCTCTCTCTCTCTCTCTCACCTCTTCACTCCAGTTAGCTTCCTTCTGCTGGTCCCAACTGCTAATCAGGCCATTTCTTTGCACTAAATTACAGAATTATCCTGAGGCAACAAAACTTCAACACAAATGTTTCTTTGCAGTTCAAAAGTATTTTAGGCACTAGGTGAATGCCTAGTGAGAGTTCATCCCACAATGTACACAACAGTATTCTTTAGGGGTTAATTTCAGCTATGAAAGCTAAAGATAAAGAAGCATTACTTCACCAACATATTTTCCACTCCTTTGCTTGGTGTTTATCAGTGCTTCAAGGTCATCCTCCAATACTGGCAGCTTTAGACTCATTCTAGGGCTTCTTCTATTAGCAAATGGCCCTCATGACTTTGGCTCCTTAGCTTTGCAGGAACCCTCTTTAACCTTCTGTGAGTGGAAAAACAACTAGGCAGCCTTGCTCCTTTTTCTGCTGTCTCTTAGATTTGCTTCTGAATCTCTGCTGAATTCTATTTGAATAATTCATCCAACTCAATTTTTACTGAGTGACTAATGTGCTAATTAAAAGAGGAGTCATTCTAAGGTTGGATTGGGTGCTCGTTACTAAACATCACTATAAAATATTTATATTATATTTGGGGGCTTGAGAGAGGGATGGTGTGGAAAGGACAGACATGTGTAAGCATGTTAATACCTTTTCAACAACCATGATCAGAATCACCATTTTTTTCTGATTCCGGGAGTGTTGATGCTATAAATCCTAGGCTCTGCCATTTCTTGCTAGATAAAAATGCATTTAGGTAATAGATGATACAATTTAAAACAAAAGGATCCAAAAACTGCGTCTCTCTCTAAATTGTTCAAGTGTCTAAAGAGCAATTGGATCCAGTAAACAAGGCTATCTTGATTCCAGGAAGGTCTCTTCATTTCTCAAGCCACGGCTTGAATATATCAACACATTTCTGCATTTAATTGTGCCTTTATATTTGTCTAGATACACACAATCGTAGAAATAATGCTATCTCTGTCTGACAAGGAAATGAGAGTTTAGTAACAATTGTTTAATATACTGTGTGACATTCTGCAGGCAAACGTCTTTTGACCAAAGTTTTCCTAAAAGTCATGCATGGTCTAAAAGCTCTGAAAAGCATATTAGAAGCCTTTGGTAAGTGACGCTCCAATACACTGACTTCTCAGATAGTCTTGATTAGACTTCCTATCTAAAAGTATAGTAAAACCTTGATTAATGGAAATACTTGAAGAACGAAATGTTCTGGCTAATTTAATTCTGTAATGAAACAGACACCTCTATCTCAATTCTTATTATTGAAAACCTTCCTCAAATACATGGTTCCTCTTTTCTTAATACCATAGGATCAGAAATGCATTTTTCTTTGATAACTGAAAATGATAGAATTATCATTGTGGATACCTAGGATCACTATAAAGTCCAATAGATATACAAAATTAAGAAGATTGCAATATATATGTTGCAAGTAATGGATTTCATAAAGTCTCTACGAGTTTATTAATCTGGCTCTTCACCCTTTTTCCTCAGAATAAATTTCATACAAATAATTGAGTGGCATTATCTACTTGATCAAGATTTGTTGCAGACTAGTCTCAGAAATTAGTAAAGGATTCATTCTTTCCTATCAGCCAGTCGTTGGGAGCAGAGCAACACTTCAGGAGGCTCATAGGATGCCTTAAATATTGTAGCTATTTGGTATAAAATGGAGGCACCGTCTAAGTATTTTAAATTATGGGAATAAAAGTATTCATGTGCAAGTAGAGCCTTTGTATCATTGGTACAAAATGATTTAATGTCAAATTTTTTATGGCTCTAGTTGGGAGTAAAAGTAGAATGACTTTTGTTTCATAATACCGCGGTACCTTATGAGAAGTATTAGAATGTCTAGGACTTTTGTGCAGAGGGCTTCTTTTTGAGGGTAAGTATTAACTTTGAAGCTGCTTTCTCTCTGCCAAACACCCAGGGGACTCTATAACTCTTCCTACCATGCTGGAGATTAGAAAGGGTATCCACATACAGTGCTGAACTAAATTAGACCAATAGTAGTCCAATCAAGATGTATAGATATGAAGGAAGGGGTTTTACAGGGAAAGCAACCCTCCTTGGAAATATAAACAAGAAGAAAAAAACAAATCTGAACATGATATAAACTTGGAGGAATTCCAAACAGGAAAACTGAGAGCTTTAATGAGAAAATTATTTAAAATTCTACCCAATACAGGAAAGCAAAAGTTCTAAAAAGTAGAACAGCAAAAAGTAGAATATTAAAAGATACAGGAAAATCTAGCACAGCAAAACCATGATCGTGGAAACAGAGTGAAGCTCTGGATGAGGGCAGAGCCATGGCCCTTAGTCTCAACTCTGTGAGTGGATTCCACTAATTTCCTTGTGAGGATGCTTTGAAGGGTCAGCTGGTGGAGCAAGAGTACCACAACTTGGGTTCCAGTCTAGGTTCAGACCCTTTCTAATTGGAGGATCCTCAGCAAGTTATTTGGCTCCAGTTTCCCACCAAAACAATGAACTTAAATTAATAAAGTTACCAATTTCTTGATATTGTTGTTTCAGGATGAAATAAGGCATGTGCAATGCAATTGCATAGGAAGTGCTCAAAGCCTATTACTATAGGACTGCTGCTGTTTCTGCTGGTACTATGACTAAAGGTGTAAACAAAGCACAAAGAAAGCATGAAAGAAAACATGGCTTTCTCTTCCTGGAAGGCTTCACAAAGGAGGTAAACTTTGAGCTTTATCTTGAGGAATAAGTCGGAGTTTACTAGGTTGAAAAAAATGTACAAAAAAATTTCATGGAAATTATTTTATTTGTTTTTCATTTTACAAATGGCAGAGCTATGACTCAGAGAAAATGTTTCCCAATGACAAAACATTTAATAAATAATTATTTGACGCACCCTCCCAACCTTACATAAGTCAGTAATTTGTTTGGACTGGTAGAGATTGAGTTGTTTGCATCTATTGCTATGGCTGAGAGTTCCCTGCCATGTATCAGGCTGTGATTAGAGCCAAAGATGTGACCTAGTTCATCTGAGGACACATGGAAGCCATATGACACAGAGATACCTAATGAACACCAGCTCTGCACGTGTTAAAGTTCAGCCCAAGACTGGGACCTCAATACCAAGAGTTTGAAGTTGAGTGAAACTGTAATAAAAACAAAATCAGTGGGGAATTAGGCAAATAGAAACCCTGGGTATTAACTTCAGACATAGGCTGGTGTCCAGAATTTGCTTTTGTGGGCTGGCATGTCTGTTGTGTATAGAATATTTAGGGTCATTTAGAGTTCCAAGGAGGAGACTAAAGTACTTAATAGGAGCCTAATGATTTCAGTATATAAATAAACCTCCTAGTGAATGACTTAATAGAGTTTGGATTTTAAGAATCACATAGAACACTTAGAAATAAAAGAATCTTAACTATCATTCAATTCAACTCCCATATTTTACAAATGAGAAAACTCATTTGCCAAGAAATCAAATAATAGGAAACCTGCAATAAAACCCCAAGCCTCCTGTTTCCTAATCCAATACTCTGTTGTATCACAGTGGGAATCATGGATTACAGTATTTTTTTTACTACCTAGATTCCGCCAAGGTGCTCTACATGCAAATACATGCGTCTCCCTTTCTCACCCCTACCCCATATTTCTAAGAAACACAGAGAGATAAGAATCAAAATGGAGATGAAGAAACTCTAGCAGAGAGAAAGCGCAAGAGACTTAGTTAAAATAATTCAGGAATGTTCATGGTCTCGAACCAGGTCTTCTACATCTTGGCCCATGCTATTTGCTTCTACCTACACAGTCTTTCCTTAGATTCCCACCAGTTTAGCAACTGAAAATTTATGCTCTGTATTAGCCTAACAGATAAAATTATTATGAATCTTTTCACTAATTAGGGATTAAAATTTTAATATATACAGTAATACATTTATAAGATGTGAAATTGTCTCAATTTTCTTTCTGCCAGTGCTGCTTCTATTGATATTTTAAGTAGACTAGAACAAATGTAAAATGTATTTGAAGATTGAGGTGTGCAAACATAAAGTGTAAACATAAATGTCTTTTAATACCTTATATTAAAGTCAGTGAAAGAAAAATTGTTATATGGAATAAAAAGAGACATACATCGATTAAACATAGGAAAAAGATACTAGTAGCATCAGGAGAACATAATAAAGCTAGTAAAGGGACTCAAAAAAAAAAAACAAGGGCATTTTATAAATACTGCAATGAGAAAAGAAGTACCATAGAGAAAATTGGTCCACTAATAAATGAGAAGCATGAAATTAATGATGAGTCTAAAATGGTAGAGATAATGAACTCATTTGTAAAATCGGTCCTTAACAAGAAAAATGAAGATAGGAAGTTTGAACAATTAAGAAGTAATGAAAATCTTGCAAAAATAGCTGTTGACAAAGAAACAGGAAAGAAAAGGCCAGTTCTATTTTAGGCTGGATTAAAAGAATTATCTCATGGCAATGAGGGGAGAGAGTTTTTATGTCAGTGATAATGTATCTAAAACCCTAAGTTAAGTTTATGGTCATGTCAGTTGGCTTCATTCTCATACCCAAGACTGGGAATGAAGAAGCAAGAACTTAAACAGGTATCGCTTGTCAGATTTGTGAATCTGCAGAAGAAACTAGAAATACCATGCCTAAAAGGATAATGACTGAAAGATTGTTTTTGTGTTATTTCCACCCTCCAAGCAATATTGGTGGACGAGGTGCACTGTGAGTAGCTGAAAACATGTTTTACTTATATAAAATGTGTGCTAATTTTTTCTTGAATGAAAAAAGTATAAGTTAAAGAAATGTTGATTGACAAAAACAAAAACAAAAAAACAAGATAGGATGATATCATGATAGATTACTTGTTTGTCCTAACAGTATCTGCTTTCCACTTATTGATAGGTAGTATAGAGCTATATGACTGTGAAAAACACACGGAAATATGATATCCTTGCATTATCAATGCTTCACTGCCTCTTCCTGATCTAGCCATAATCGATCAGGTGTTAGTGATGTTTCAAAAAAGATTCTGCTACTTTATGCATCTCTTTGTCAAACTAATACCATGCTTGAGGCTAGAGACTCCCAGGAAATGAGTAGCAGAGGAAGTACAGGATCCGATGGAGCCAGGGAACAGTACATGTAATGCTGCAGACCATCGCAATGGCCTTTCTTCTCCCTCCCATTGGAAACTTTAGACCAATTTTTTCAATGGAATAATCATCATTATCAACAGAAACAGAATGTATGCTTATATAGAAATCAAAGGCATTGGCAACCTTTAATTGATTGATTAAACAAATATTTATTGAGCATACAAAAATGGAAAGACTCGGAAAAGAGTGGATTAGATTTGAGCTAAGATATAATTGACAGACGAAGTTAGCCTTCTGAGATCTGGGAGAACAACCTTCCAGGCAGAGGAAACAGCAAGTAGAAACAGCAAAGACCTTAAGATAGGAGTGAACTTGGTGAGTCTGAGAACTTTTAAGGACAATGTAGTTAGAGCATATTAAATGAGAGAAGAGAATTCTTCTAGATGACATGTGAAGTAGGCAGGAGGCCTATCAAGCAGAACATTATAAAGCATGACTAAGAATTTAGATGATATGCCAAGTGAGGTGGAAGCTATTGGAATACTTTAATTACAATGATGTTAATTATAATTTTGAAAAATTAATCTTATTTTAATAAAAAAGAATGGCCAACTTCTAATTTGAGGGTAAAAAATTTAAAAAAAGATGTCTTAGATGAGAATCGAAAAACATAATAAATAGATAACAACATGAGAGGCAAAATTAGGAATTACTGTATGTTAGAGAAACCCTGTCGAGAGCATGTGGTGGCATCGAGTGGTTAATAGAAGCTGTCGAAAGGGGTTGTGGGCTTAGGACTAAAACAATTAATAGCTCAGCTCAAAGTCCAAGTGCTTTCCTGGAGTAGTAAATGAGCAATCACAAATAGGTTAAGGAATAGATGGGTTTCAGGAGAAAAGAATAGGGTTCACCATACTAAATATAATATCGATCCTCCCTCCAGAAAGAACTGATTCAATTATTTCTGCATTTGCCATTTCCAATCACCAGAATTCTTCATCTGTAAAGAAGCTTAATAGAAAAATAAATGTTTGGCCATTCCAAATAATTCTCAGAGTATTTCTCACGTGTTTTCTGAGAAGCACCAGTGTTCTGAGAAAGTAAAAGATGGCCTGGAGTGCCAAAGTGACAAAGAACTTTGACTTCTATTGAGATTTGAGACCAGATTCTCTTGTTTCAAAGCCACCTTTTCAGGTCATTCCTACAGGAGATTCTGTGGAGTCATGAGGCAGATAATACCGTCAGACAGAAGAAACACTAACATACTGAGAATTAAAACTGGCTGAAATGCCAAAACAGTACATGGGAAAAAAATGCTAATGAGATAGGTAAGAAGAGAATCAGAAACAAGAGAAGGACCAGGCTATGAAAAATGGGAGAACCACAGAGACACTAAAGGTGAGAAGAGAGAACATTAAAAAAGGAAGAAAAAAGAGAGGGGACAGAAAAATGAAAGAAAAGCATTGTATATCATTTTAATCACAGAAAAGTAAACAAACCTCTTTAGGCTCTCTTGTACTTGAATTCTGCTTTAGAAGAAACACATTCCAAGTGTAACGCATGGTTTTCTGCAGACTGAGTTAAAAGGCTGTTACCACGTGTATTCAAAAGGACCTGACTTTGAAACCATAACATGTTGAATGGAAGGGAGTACTTAGTATTCACATAGATTCTGCTCTTTTAAGAAACAGTAATCAGTCTGTGTGTGTAATTTGGAAAATAATGTAAATTTGGATAGGGCTTATTTATAATTGGGTACTAATGTGGGAGTATTGTATTAATGAAAGAGTCAAGAGGGAGGCAGAGGCTGCTCTTTAATGGATAGTTTGTAATAGTGGGTAATTGTAAGACACAGCAATTTTGCTTAACAATTAGGCCATTGGTTGGTTTGTGAAGGTCTAGTGTATTTTTCTATGGCATCTTTGCAATCATGGTGCAGAGTGGTGAATTGGCCTAGGTTTTAGTTGGGAGATGTATTCATGCAGTAATTATTTCTTTCTATGGGTAGGATGTCTCAGGAAACAGGTGCCCTGGGTGATGCCAAATGTCACTACGCAGCACAGTAATAGTTATTGCCTCTGTAAATGAGAGGCAATGAAGACATGGTAACACTGGAGGCTGCGTTACTAAGGCAGCTTCTGTGAACATAGGGGTCACCTTCTTACTCTATGCCTTGCCCTTGGTCAGGAATTTGGGGCCTTAACCTTGAAGAAGATTAATGAGATGAAAGTTAGAATTCAGTAAAGGTAGACAGTGTGCAGTTTAATCGAAAAAAGTCCAGAACTGGAGTTATAAATACTTGTGTGGAATTCCAGCTCTGCTATTGACTAGCTGTTATCTTGTGTGACTACTTTAAACTCTCTGAGCTTTAGCAATAATAATCATAATATATATGTCCTACTATTATAAAGCTTAAATAAATTATTATGTAAAGTACCCAGGTTCAGTGCCTAGCTCACAGACTCAAGTGACTACTTTTACTAACAACATTTTAGAAGAACATTTGAGATGGTTTCACTTAAAAATCTAGAGGCATACTTACCAACATATATGAATCTAAAAAACATAAAACCGAACAAAAAAACAAGCTGCCAATGACTGTATAAGCATGTTAAAATGTATACAGAGATTTAAAATACCAAAAAACACTACCATAGATTTATTGAGAATTAGAAAAATAAATAAGAATGATAAATCACAAATTCATAATAGTGGTTGTCTCTGCAGGAGGATAAAAGAAAGGGCAGGAGAGAATATAAAGGACGGGGGACAAGTTTACAGAACTTCAACGGTTCCTGAAATGTTTCACTTAGGCTGAGTTGTGGGTGTATAGTATACATTATTTATTATAATCTCTTTATAGGTCTGATAAGTTTAAGTTAATTTATTTAATTGTTCACTTCTATTTCTATGTCAGAGGAAATATAAAATAATACAAAACACACAGGGAAATTATCACTGAGCATTGATATACAGTTTGCTAATATAAAAATTGACAGATATTTTTGTGTACATTATCTCATGGGACCTACCAACATTAACAGGTCTCTGCAAAGTATTATGGTAGAAAAATGCAGCTTTACGTTAGACATGAGCTCAAAACTTGGCTTTGGTGAGTTGAGCCATGCGACCTTAGCCAAAGTCCTTAGTTTCAATGATTTAGTTTATTAATCTCTAAAATAAGAATAACTTCATAGGGATATTTTGATCAGATAAAATAGCACATAGGCCTAGCAGATAAGAAGGCTAGTATAAATATACTATACTATACTATACTATACTATACTATACTATACTATACTATACTATACTATACTATACTATACTATAATAATATAAATTTACCTAATACCTAGCCTGGAGAAACCCACAAGGACACTATTAAAACTTGGCAGTCTTCCCAAGGTAAATGTGAATTTGGGATTGTTTTAATATGATTCGAGGCAGTAGTATGGTATTTTTAAAAATCAGCAGAGCAGAAGTCCCATGCCACCCAAAAATCTGGTGGGAGAGTTGGAAGCGGGGATTGGAGAATGAATTGGAGGATCATTACTAACATCGTTTAGGAAGAATTAAGTCGACTATTTGCTTATGTGGGTCTATCACTACCAGAGTCGGGAATAGAGATATATTGAGTTTAATTAAATATAAAAGATAAAAGGAAGTCACATGAGAAAACATAGCATCAACTCTAATTCTGGAACACAGGATTCCTTTTCTTTTCTCTGAGAACCTTTCCTACCTCAATAGGATTTTAGCACCTGAGAATCTAACAAAATAGAAACCCTTAAGCTTCTTAAGCCATTTCCCAAATCAGCTTTGTAATCTCTCTTTCTTTCTGTCTCTAACCACTCACATTTTTTCTTTTCTACCTGCCTCCTAGTTTGTAAAAATTTACCTGTTTTTAATTCTGGATGAAGAAGCACATTGGATAAGGAATCATTTGAATTTGAAATAGCGCAACAATTATTAGACAATCTCTATGCTAATCAAAGTATAACTCATGAAAAAAGCAAAAGAAAAGTAAAGGTAAAACCATGAGTCATAAACTGGTTCATTAAAACAGGTGACCTTTAACTATGCCTCGTTGGCATTTTCTTCTCACAAAATATGACCACTTATATAAGACACCATGAAATTACATACCTGTTATAGTTAATTTTGCTCTTTGCTAATGGAGCTGCTCATACCAGAAATTAGAATAATGTTTTGTATATAAGTATATGCTTTTTAAAGAAATCTAAAAGTATGTTTGAATTTGGGGTTTGAGGTATGGCAATAAGAACAAAGAATTTACACACACACAAATACACATATACACACATACACACATATACACACATACACGCCACATACACACCTATTCACTAAACTTCTTTCATGAAAAGTTAAACTGATACATTAACTTGTCTCTTTGATTTTTCATGCCAAAAAATAAAGTAAATAATCTATGTCATGATGATATTTGTAGCAACATTGAGAAGTCCACTTTAAGAGTATACTTTTCAAAAAGCAAAAACTTTAAGATGAAAATATTCGATGTTATGCAGTATTGATAAAGGTATAGAGAAATAGGCATTCTCAAATGTTATTGTTAGGTGCAAAATCTTTAGAGAACAGTTTGACAATAATTATATGTATCAAATTTAAATTGCACATTTCCCTTTGATACAGCATACCCACTTCTAGGAATGTAGTCTACAAATGTACTCATTCATGCTAAGGGTATTAATGAAGCAGTGTTTCCATAACAAAAGGATGAACCTATATGTCAATTTATAGAGTATCGGTCAAATAGAACAGTATTGCCTGAACATACAATACCATTAAAAAAGAATAAAATAAATCACAAATGTACTGTATTGAATGATCACCAAGATACATATTTAAGTGAAACAAGCCAGGTTAAGAAACAACTTTTATAAAATAATCATACACACACAGTTATTATACTTGGAATATTTATTTAAAAAATTAGAAATAGTTTTTGACTCTGAGAAGGCCGATTAGAACCAGGAGTGAGAAGTGTACTATTTCTTCACTGTATACCTTTTAAATTATTTCACTCTTTATTATATCATATATTTTTTCCAGTTAAAAATACTACTGTTGCTGTTGGGGAGAGCAATATAGAATATTGATTCTATTTGCCAGCTTGAATTTGAAACAAAATAAGAATAGGACAGACAAATGGAAAATTTAGGGTCCAATTGTCTTGCTGTCACTCCATTCCCAACTATTCAATCACAGAACAACCATAGACTCCCTTGTAGGAGCCTGAGAATTAGAGAAGGTCTGTGCTCTATGGATAGAATAAGTTTGATTTAGAGGAAGACCCCAGTGGGGACTGAGCCAAATGTGTTTAATTCTTTACCCTACATGCTTGTCAGAGAAGTCACTCTTCCTACTTGCAATAAGTTTCCTCCCATATGAACTCTCATTCATTGCCGATGAAAATGCAAAATGATACGGCCACTTTGGAAGACAGTTTGACAGTTTCTTACAATGTGAAACATACTCTTAACATACGATCCAGCAATTGCATTCCTTCATATTTACTCAAACAAATTGAACACTTATGTTCATACAAAAACCTGCACATGGTTGTTTATAGCAGCTTTATTCATAATTGCCAAAACTTGGAAGGAATCAAGACGTCCTTCAGTAGATGAGTGGATAAATAAATGGTGGTATATCCAGACAATGAAATATTATTCATACTAAAGGGAAATGAGCTATCAAGCCCTGAAAAGATATGGATGGAGGAAACTTAAATACATATTCCTAAGTGAAAAAAGCCAACCTAAAAAGGTAACATACTGTAAAATTCCAACTATGTGACATTCTGGAAAAGGCAAAAATATGGAGACAGTAAAAAGATTAATGGTTGTCAGGTGTTGGGAGAAAGCAAGGGATGAATAGAGCACACAGGATTTTTAGGGCGGGGAAAATATTTTTTATGATACTACAATGGTGGGTACATATACATTTGTTAAAACCCATAGATTGTGCAACACCAAGAGTGGACCCTAATGTAAAATATAGACTTTGGTTAATAATCATGTGTTAATGTAGATTCATCAGTTGCAGTGAATGTACCGCTCGGTAGGGGATACTGATGGTGATAGAAGCTGTGCATATGTGAAGACAAGGGCATATGAGAACTGTACTTTCCATTTGATTTGGCTATGAACACAAAACCGCTCTTTAAAAAAGTTTATTAATGATAATAGAAAAAATGCAACATTTCCTTCATTTTTATCTATCTAGCTATAGACTATTTCACAGATAAAATTATAACAGTAATCCTTTGTCATTGATATTTGTGACTTTTTTATTTTTCTTATAAATTTAGTACTAAGGCAAGCTTCTCAGAAACCATCGAATCACTAGACTAAAAAGAATCATTTATGGTAATTCAATAAAGAAAGTGTAGACAACGTTAAGAGAATGTGACAAGAGGACAAAATAGTTATGTGGTGACCATTACACTTTCATATCATTGCTTCAACCTCAATATTGCCTAGTAATTCAGCAGTGAAGTAGTCCTAGACTACTCATTTCTTGCTTTTCTTGATTCAATATTAAGGTTTCTTAAAAGCCATCAACTTTGAAACAATAGAAAAATTTGCAGTCATGAAAGCAAAAACTATTCACCTTGTTCTGGGTTAATTTTTGAACAAAATGAACATTTTAAAAACATCTCACAATATAATTACAAGAAATTCAATTACATTGGGCTTTGTTTCGGTGAAGGATATATGTAAGGAAAGCATTACTATTTAGATCTTCACGTGATATTGGTTCAACCTGACTAACATGGAAAAATAAGCATTTGCGTTTATTGTGTTTATTGTTTATTTCAAGGTTTTCTGACCTTGAAATAGCAGAGAATACTACTGACGTGGAAACATGACTGTTTACAACTCACCACACTGGAAACCGGAGGGATTTACAAGGTTAAGATGACAGGCATGTCATGTATTTGCATCATATTTGAAATGTTAGAGGCATATCACACACATTGCCAGCATATTCATTTTGCAACATACATCTCAGTTCTTCCTGTCAAGCATGGCAAGTACGGGCAATGACTCGCAGATATAGATGGAAAAAGAGCCTTCCTTTGCCAGCTCCTCTGCTCAGTGACCATGAATCCAGGCCTCTAGAATGCAATAACTCTAAAACTTCAGTGATGCAGCACTATAGCTCAACATACTTTTTGCTTCTCCATTTATTAAAAGTAGCGGCCATGTCCAGTGATGAACACAAGCATAAGTCCAATTTTTGGCCACCTATGTGGTCAGATTTGACAGATTTATATCCTCAGCTTGCTTATTATTTCTGAAATCTCTTCACTTTACACATCAGTTAAGAGGAATACATTATATTTTTAAAATCTAGCTCCTAAGTTCTTTAAGTTCACTAGTTTGGGTAACATGACTTAAGAGGGCCCTAAGAAGATAGGCAACAGGTCAGGTATATTTTTGTTTGGAGGAAAAGGGAACGTTCTGGAATATAAAATGCAGTTCTGCAATATACCTTCAGTCTCAATGATAGGAAGCAAAAAAGATTGTGCTGTCTCTTCCTTGTCCTGGCTTACAGAAAACAGAGAGGTGCTAAATATGGGTGAAGAAATCATGAAAAAAATATATTTTCCTTCGTTTATGATTTTGCTAATTTTTTCCAAGGGCCACTTAATACACTGACATTTCAGAAATTCTTCAAGTTATTAATTTTCAAAAACATTATTTAAGTCTTGAATCGAATGAGTGTTATGTTCTTTCAGAGTCTCACTATTCCATGGAAGTTCATAAAAGACAACAAAAAGTTAATTATTTATAAATGCCCAAACTTATTTAGCTGCTATTTCTCCTAGTGAACAAACTTTCAACGGTTCCCTCTTTTCTATGATAATCAGTCCGAATTTCTTTCTTAGCTTTCAGATATTCATAATTTAATCCCAAATTAGTTTTCTCCTTTTCTTCAACCCAAATATCTTCTTCACATGCACCTGCATGACCATCCCACTGTGCTCAGAGTGTCCCTTACTTTCACACTTTATTTTTTCTATTTCTCTAAAAATTTTAACAACTAGTTCAAAACACACCTTTATAAAGTTCCCTTATCTATTAATTCAGTTTTCTATAAATTCCTCTAAGCATTTAATCTGATCAAGTAATTCAGCTATGTAATTATAGTATTTAACAGTATGGGCTCTGCAAATGTGGAAAATGCTATAATTGGTGAATCTAGATGATGGGTACATAAGTGTTTATTGGGTTATGCTTGACACTTCTCTGTAGATTTTTTTTTTTTTCAAAAGTTTAGGAAAGAAATTTAGTTTGGACAGCCTGTTTTCAAATGCTAGTGCCAAAATCTACCACATGTGTGTCCTTGCAAAGATTTCTCTGTGACTCAGTTTCCTTTGTAAAATGACTAGAAATAATAGTGCATACCTCATGGGGTTGTTGCGATAATCAAATGAGATAATGGCTATTAAAAGCTTCGTTCAATAATTGCAAAATAAGTTTGCTATTTAAATTAATAGTTATAACTGCAATTGTGTGCAAGAATTATGTGGTTATATTTCTGCAGTCAGATTCCTGAGTTCATGTGCTGGCTCCACCACTCACTGGCTAGTGACTATGTTGAACTGCTCTGAGCCTTGCTTCCTCCTTTTTCTAAAATATGTGAGGTTTCTTTTGTTTTTTATGGTGAGAATTAAAAAGATAATATATAGAGGGAATTTAACACAGTATTTGGCATATAAGCAATCAAAATTGTTCTCTTTGGTTTTATGTAGTTCTTGATAGTAATATACAAATGACTTTTATCATAATAAACTCAAAATTTCTTAAAGTCAAAGATCCTTTCTGGCATTTCTACATATGCCACATCACCAAGCAAAAGAACATACAACACTTATGCAATAAATATAACTTGCCTTACAACCTGACCAAACTTATTTCTCCTGTCACAGAGAGGATACCTAGAAAGTATCAAATAGTTACGTTGAAGAAAGACAGTGTAGGAAAAACCTACTGATATTCTGAATCAGCATAATGAGTAACTTGCTCATAGGTTATGTTCTTAAATATTTATTGTGGTAAACTGAACAATTTTAAAAGACATAAACTTACTAATTTGAGAAAAAACTAATGAGTAGAGGTCAGAACAATACTCAGTCTAGGAGAAGAAATATGCCAACAACATCCCTGTAGCAAGAATGGCAAGTAGTTTTATTCCATGTGCCAACCATGATGGTAGGTAGTTGCCTCATTTTTAGGGCTGAAAGAGATTTGGGATTCATTAAGAAATGAAACTAATACTCAGACTCATGAGTAT